>NW_020271327.1:394269-692120 GCF_002803265.2 Melanaphis sacchari | reverse complement strand
ATATACTTTATTACCATAAGTTTTTAAGTACTTGATTTTTTTATGATATACACTTCTTATTTTCAAAAGAATACTTCCGTGTTTTCTTACTGCAATTTGTGAAGTCGTTGATTTTTTCTAAAATGCTGAAGTATCTAAATTAAAATTCAAAAACACATTATAAAAAATAACCAACAACTATTTTTATTATTTGTACATTTTTAGATGACGTTTAAATATTATTTTAACAATAATCTATAAATAAAGTAAATAAAATATGGTTTTACATAAGTGTCATGATAATAAACATGATATTAATTTTTAAATATTTTTAAACTCGTATAACGCTGGAAAAACTATTTTTAAATCAATTCTAATCTTTTTTCACAGTAAATCCATAAGGTTTACGTAAAAACGGTTTATAATATTCTCAATTCAGTGAAAAAAAAAAATGTTTTTAAAATCTATTTATGTTATGTAGTATAGGTTAAGTTAAGTTTTTAATATGTATATTTTGTGTATAATATAATATTATAGGTACTTAACATTTTTGTGTGCTCTCTGGTAACTCTCAATAACTTGCGTGATCTTTGAAAAAAAATATTTTTTATCCGATCACTTTTATTATTTTTAGTTCTGCAAATCTAAAGCATCATTATTTATTATTAAAAAATATTATAATATTCGTAAAATTATATTATTATTTTACTATAGATGTGATGTAACGGCACAGCGCGTATGCAATATTGTACCATCTGCGCGTATTTTAAAAAACTTGTCATTTATACCATAATTTTATGAAATGTATATCTGTATAAGACCATCTCTTAAATAGTTTTAAATGTCGATGTAAAACTATTATTTTAATATTACTTTATTAGGCATACTTTATACCTATTGGCTGTAATAATATTAATACTAATAGACCCTGATATCTCATTACATTTTTAAATCATTCCTGTAACACACAATGAATGAATATAACATAAATATTAGGTATATATAACAATAAGTATAAAAACTAGAAAGACGTGTATTACTGAATAATTAATTAAGTCAAAATAATCTCGTCATACACCTGTGTAATGTAGTTACCTTACTATAGAAATTTCATGTCAAAAAAAAAAAAACAAATAGAAATGGAAACTATTATTATTAACACTTTATGTTATGGATGTTTATATACAAACGACCATGTCTACTGCAATTGCATTGAATTATTGTACGCGGTAGATATTTTTTTCGAACAAAAAATGTAAGATGAACACAGAACGAGTTGAACGGGAAACAGCACACATTTTTTTTATTTTGGTCGACTTTTTTATTTTGAATTCAAATGTTTACACCGCTCCAGTTTACGTCCGAACGAATTCGTTTTTCAAGCATCAGTTGTTGTTTTCAAACTAATGTATCCAGAGATTAACACGGAGATTAGGTGCAAAGCATAACCATCAAAATGTTAAAAAAATATAAAAAATATTTAGACTTATCGAATCATTTTAGTTTCTTATTTCTTCATTGATTTCTGTGATAATAGAAAAATTATAACATTCTTAAGAACCGCTATAATTAAACTATGTCGTTTAACGGTGAAAATAAAATATTTTTATTTGTAAATTTGTTCTGGTTTTTAACGTACCTAAAGTATCGGTATATTGCAATAATTATTATTCACAAACGCAACTATACACGCACACTAAATTATTTACAACTACAATAATATTAAATCTAGGCGTGTATCACAGAACAAAAAAATTCTGAATAATGTACACAGATGATTGATATGCATTATTTGCGGTTTACAATTCTTAGGAATCGGATGATGTATTTTGTCGGTCTTGGAATGCGGAACTCACAATTAATATAATACTAATAATACTATCACTTACATTATAGTTATTATACCAACATTATAATATCATTGGTTATAACTTATAAATAGTATTTAGTTTTATGTTAGTTACTATTTATAACCAATGATATATTCTTACTCCGTGGATAATACGTAGAAAACTCGTTTCGCCGGAATTTTGTCGTACTGCACAACAAATTTGAACAGTGACCATTTTCACCTGTATGTACGAGAACCTACTTATTATATTATTCACTAGCAACGTAAACCATGTACGTGGTATATAGTCTGCAAAAATTCCACCGCATCAACTATGGTATAAAGTCTGTCACATCGGTTGTATTCCACATTGTATACGGTTTACTCGTGAGAGGGTTACATTTATATTTTCCATCGGTCGGTCTTTATGAGAAACACTGGCTATCAATAATGTTTTCTTCATCCGCCGTGCCATCCGATTTTCAACAATTATTGATCAAAACTTATGCGTATATAATAAACAATAGTATGTATTGCCTATAAAGCCTATATTTATATAAGTATTGGATTATTTTTGTTTAAAACCGTGTAATCTGCTTATGTTATCAGTGTATTTTATTAGTTACAAAAACATTTTTAATTTAAACTTTATGGATTATTTTTAAATAATTTGAATACAGCTAAATTATTTCAACATTCAATTAAATTACCTAGTTAAGTTCTTAAGTTAATTAGAAAATTAAAAATAAGTCAAATTATAAAGTTTAAAACATGTATCTTAATTTAAGCTTTTTTAACTACTTAATTTCCACTTTTGATTATTATCACGTGATATTCCTATTCAGGTTTGAATAATAATACATTATTAAAACTGTAAATAGGTATTCGCATGAGTTTATTTTATCAAGAATAACTTGAAATTGTATGTAGTGATGTTATATTATATTCAAACTTCAAAGTAAACATAATATTAACAACGCACCTTCATGAGGATTAACATTTTATTATTATTTTTTTTTTTTTTTGTATGAAAAATGACTGTAAAAAAATTATACATTTATACCAACTGCGTCTAAATACTTCGTTGTAAAAAGCCGTTATTATTAAAATATATCTCTTTTATCACTGGTATGTTATTATAATCTCATGTTACGTTATTTATAAATCGCTCAACTAAAATGTAATATTATAAGTGGTATAAGCATACATATACGAACTGATCCTTTAAAGTGCCTACACTCATTGTTTCAAAAATTTTTAATTTTTTAAAAATATTTTTTGCTACTGTAGTCGACTGGTGAAGGGAGCGAATATTCGCTGTACTTTATTTATTTCCAAGATTACACCCGTTAGGTTATCCGTCTACTTTCAATGAATGACTTCGATACGACCACGATAATACTATGAAAAGAAAATAGTTTTTAATTCATAGGTAGAGGCATATGTAGTACCTGTCACATAGTAGCCAATAATACCTAAACTGTCATCTTTAAGCGTAGCTGTATCTTTAAAATTCAAATTAAAATACTACTGATTTAAGATGAAATGAAAAAAGGATGTTCTCAACTTTATTAAAAAAAGTTTATTTTTTAATTATTTATGGATATCGTTTTTTGGGTTTTACTATTTTCAAAAAAAATTAAAATTTTTTATTTCCTATTTATAGACACAATATTGTATTACTATGAATAAAAATTGATTAAATAGTAAATTATTAGTTAAGTACAAAAATAGCGCAGAGTTAGGTCATTTAAGTTTCATGGATACCAACTACAAGTAATAAACATCGTATATATTTTATTATGATATTATTTTTTTCAACTGTTACATTTTTTAAACATTGCGTACTCGTGTTTTTTTAATAATTGTTTACCTACTTGTTACTTGCTACTTGCAATATTTTATTTGACAGTAAATGAAATCGATATAATGACTTTATATACTATATAGTATATACATAGTACACACACTATGCACGTGCCATATATACATAAATTATACGAGTATTATATTGGTATAATATTGTATATCATGTGTAATGGTGACATTGAACATTCTCAAAATATTCTGGGAAATCCAAAATTATACTGTAATGAGAAGAAATGTCACGATAATAACGATGAAAACTACACGTTTGGTCAGATTTATCAACCGAAAATAACGAGCAAAAGCTATACGGTAAACATAATAAAAAATAATAACAACATTATGCTATTGGTAGTAAAGAGTGGAAGAAATAACAACGACTAAGTTCTGTGAACGCCAAACACACAAATGTACAACCAAACTGCGTATATTTTTTACCGTTTGGAAAATTATAAAAATTACAAGATGAAACTTTTTTGGTTACCGTGGTTTGTTAATGATGATAATTTACCTCGTTTCTGATAATTCGCACATTTATTGATATGCATCGTTTATATAATTAATGTATTATCGTTACGAAAGGACGAACGTAATACCTACCTATGTCTAAAAAAAATGTTTCATAAATTAATTTAAATTTTGTTTATTTGAAAATGATCTATTTCACTTGAACGACAAAGTAAATTTATTATTTTATTTAAAATGTTCAATTATGATGCTATATAATATTAAAATTAAGTATCTACAGCCTTTTATAAATGCATAATATGCTCTATTTTTTTCCAATAGAAAAATTCAAGAAAACATTTAGTTTACGTCTTATGTTGGTTCATTATTTATTTATTACGCAAATAATACATTTTTCTAATTGCACATTAATTTTCTCGTTTATGATTTAGACTATTTACTATATAAACGTGAAATAATTTTTCGGTTCATTAATTCAGTTTTGGACTAAAACGTATAGTTTTTAAAATTAAATATCTTAAACAAATTTCATAATATAAAAATTCAATAGGAAATACAAAATGTGAAGTGGTAATAATTATATACTGATTTAATATTATTAAATAATACAACTATTATTAATAATTAAATGTATTTTTTTAAATTTAATTTTATATAATTGTATTAAATTTAAATATTGCATATAGCAAGAAAATCTATAGGAAAATTATAATTTAAATTTTCTAAATTTAAATATTCCCTGATCGGAATTATTTACGTGAAATACTTGTCGGTGTCTATAACCATAGGTAAAGTATTGATCAAACAATGATCGAAATAAATTACAATTCATGTAATTTTTATTTCAAGTCTTTATACATTTTTCTAATAACTCTGAGTATATAATATAATATTAAATTATATATAAAAACAGATTCATTTCTTCAAATTTCTACTTGCAAAACTATCTGCGTGCTATTTATTTATTTTAACAGACTGTGGGTATATCGTATAATATAATATAGGAGTATATAAGGAGATTGAAAAACATTAATACATAAATTACATAGTTTAATAGTACAATCGTAAATATAACATTTTGTAAAACAAATTATTTTACTCGATTTGATTTGGAGTCTCTTGATACAATATATAATACAGTTACATACCTATATACATACATTTTATGTGTAATATAACGGATGAAGTTATTATATGTGTTGTTTTTTCTAGTACTTTTCTATTTTGTTTGTAAATATTTGATGCAGATCAAAGTCTAATAAACAATAATATTATTTTATTACATAATCCATAAACATCCTGTGAAAAATATAAAAATTTACCAACATAAACTATATTGACCAAATCGTTTAATAATAATATGAAAGTTATATCTTAATTATAAATGATCTTCGTATTTATTTGAATAAACTAATTTTTATATTTTTAATATTATTTTATTATTATATTTGTTTTTTTATCAAATTTCTGTTTGATTTTTTTGTATATTTACGCTTTTATGTCCACTCTATTGATTGTATAATCATAATATAATATATTTATATATATATATATATATATATAATGTTTAAATAACAAAGAGTATACATTTATTTTTATATTTAAATATAGAGTATAACCGTATAAGTTTATTAATTATTGTATTAATAAACTTATTTATGTTATAAACTATAAGAGTTCATAAGACCCAAACAAGTTATTTAATTTTTAGAAACAAATACCAATTAAATTGCAATAAAATTCATAACACATGGTGTATTAACATTAAATCATACTTTACGTTTACGATAACTACATCAATGTACACAGACCCTATTTTTTTATAATTTTTTAATCAAATTAATGAACTTAGAACAATCTAATTTTTAACATTTTTTTTTTCTTTGTATTTAAAATTTCCTTAACATGCTTAACATTCATATGTAATTATATTGTTTTAAGACATAGCTCGTATACAATTTACGTTACGATATTATTATACTGATTACTTTTGATTTTTTAACGTTACGTTATAATTAATAAATAAATATAAAAAACCAACAGTTTACATATGTTTTACGTTTTAAAAATTGCATTTAAAATCAAATTTAATTTTTTTATAATTTAGATTACGAATAAATCATAGACTTGAATATTATAATAAGTTTATATCTACTATTATATTGAATTCATAATTTTGTTTCAAGATAGCACGTGCATTAATCTCTACTGATCGAACACGAGGTATTACAGCATAAATTTTACGTTAAGATTCCATAAATTGTATCGATAAGGACGCTGCATAATAAATCGAGTGATTTGTGTGTTTTTTTTATACAAAAAACGACTTTAGCGAAAGACTGCGACAAAAAATCGTAATTCGAAAAGACCATGATATAATACTATACAACCCATACGTGTTGTATATATATCACATTATTGATATTAAAATAGCCTGACGGTGTGTATAACGTGCAAGTAGGATGAAAGAAATCGATCAAAACAGCAATAATAGGTACGTCATTTTTTGAGTATACTATATATACTTATAATATTATTTATTATCAATGTATTGTACAAACCATATGCGACAGATATTCTACAGTGTAGAAGACTATGATGAAGTTTTGTTTACTTAACGTATATTATATTTTAGGTGTACAATATTGATTGCTGTACTTGGCATGGATAACTAATAAATAAACTAATTACTAGTTAATAGTTAATAATTTATACTTTGTAAAATATTTTTAAGGACTATTATCCTTAGCAAATATAACTCAGAAACTACAAGTTAAAACTTTATTTTAGATACATCAACATTTTAAAAAAAATTAATTATTTTTACCTAACCTTAACGAGAAAATTTTGGTTTTTATTTGGAAAAAAATAAACAAAGTTTGTATTGTCTACAATCTTTAAATGGTATAAACATTTAAGTATTATTAGGTTATTATTTAATGTTGAATGATTATATATTTGGTAATGGGCTTCACTAATTTATGGAATATAAAAATACATTGATTTTTGAATTTCATTTAAGGTTTTTGTAGAGTTATGTATTATTTATACCAAATAAAAATACAATAGATTAAAAATAAAAATTACAACGGCATTGATTTGGAGTAGACAAGTATTACATGTTTGAACCAAAAACTTTTGATAAACCCTAATATTAATATTTTATTTTCAATTGGTATTAATCATTTGAACCTAAAAAAAGATTGTTTTTGAAAAATATAGCATTATTTTGATAAATTTTCTAACTATAGGAATCAATTTTATTACATCATACATTGTAAATCCAATTTGAACTACCATGTAACTAAGTGTTCGATAGTATGAAACTTGCCTGTTATAAATATTTTGTATTTATTATGTTACATAATAAACCAGTTTCAAATAATAATTAAATACATTTTAAGTTGAATTTACCTTTTTACGTATAGTATAAACTACTTAAAGATAAAATATTTTTAGTGTATCTACCTGTTCTGTTTACATATTGTTTAGCAAAATAGTAGTAGTATTTTATTTATCTGTAAATATTATATCTTATTTATGAATGTTGTATGGACATGAACTAAACAAGAGTATTTTATAATATAGATGAGATCTACAGTTTAAAATAATGTGATTGAAAAATGGTGGCAATCGTTCTACGACTATATGCTGTTCTATAAGGTAAGCAATAATTATTAAACAGATTTATATTTATATAATGAATGTTTAGGTACCTAGATAAAAACTTAAAATTTAGCTAGGTAAATGATAATATATTAAAATATATATTTACGATGGTAATAAACGAGATATTGTAACCTGTGGTCTTTAGTAACTTATATAAATCTTGTAGTATTTATTAAAACATAAAACAAATAAATTATTGTTTCATTATTATTTTGTTCTGTAATAATATATTAATTTTATATAATATTTTTCACAGACAAAATAAACTTATTTATCTACATTATACAGATTATTATTTGTTTAATGTATAATATACAATATAACAATTACTTAATATTTAACTAAATAATGCCCAACACTAGTTATATTGATTATGCAAGTCGAGTTCTAAAATAAAATAAATATTATATTAGGTATTGAAGTAGTTGGGGTTTTTTTTTTACTAGTTTATTTTGTGTTAATAGTTACATATAAGATGTCATAGAAATATTCGTACAGTTATATCCGTTCTTTTGTGGTAGGCATTTACTACTGGTTCGAGGCAGCCGATCGAGAGTATTCCAACTCTTTATTTTTAGACTTGGCGCGTTTTACCCTTGGATGTTCGGAAACCGAATTTAAGCGGTAGGTATAGTCTCCAAACTTTTTACTTTCATCGTTGTCGTTTGCCAATTGGCTTTCATCGTCACGTCTCGTCGTCATCGTCTCATCGTTGCCGATTTCCGGTTGATTATTTATTGATTGTGACATCTCCTCTTCCGGTTCACCGTCAATTTCTGTTTTGGTATAGTTTTGTATTTCCTCATCTGGTTTCTCGATAGTAGATACACGCGAACCTAAACTTTTGTGACGTATATGGCGTGGTTGTTTCTTGGCCACGGTATCATCCTCATCACCTACCGTTGGATTTATATCAACTTCTCTGAGCGGCGACATTTCCAACTGTCTTGATGCCTTTTCAAATCCTTTAGTGGTAATCATGTGTGTTACCAATCCTACCTTATTTTCGCTGACCGCTTTATACACTTCTGAAGATTCATCGACGGCTGCTCCACATATTACCTGCAAAATATCGTTTATAGGTCGATACATATTTTTTATTCAGACGCACTCTTAATATCGATGTTTATTTTATGTTTTAGGAATATAATAATTAGCATTTTATTTCTATGTACCAATAACATATCGTTTTACGTGGCTAATAAAAAAAACAACTGATTAATTGATAATATGAGTACTTAAATAATTAAAATTATTCCCGTCATATTTAGTATCAATCTGAAATAGATATAGATAGTTACATAAATATAGATAAATAATATGTTAATCTACTTAATTTTAAGTACATAGAAAACATTTTGAGCCAACAGAAAATGTAAACTGCAAAGTGATTTTTTTTTCGATTACCCATTATTATCGTAAGTTTGGTAATATATCATACGGGCTTCTTGTTGTTTTGAATGTTTTAAATTTTTATTTTTACCAATACGATTAATCAAAATTTTTACAAAAGTAATATAAAAACTATTTACAATATATCTCTGCATATTTGATTGTCGATGGCGACAAAATGGATTTGTTTTAAATACGATAATCAAAAATGGTAAATCGTCTAGATAATAATAAAAAGAGATGATAATATGCAACTCGCGATGTCGTTTAACATGTACTGAGCTCTATTCATAATTTCCTGCAGTCATACTCACTTACAGTTGTTGCAGACAAGATCTGGAATTTTTTTTTTTAACTTTACTTTTCAATTTTGAATTACATTTTCATTACATTTAGTCCTTTCACCATTTTGTCGTTTTTGTGAAGATAACTACAATTATATTAATGATATAATGTGATATTAATTTATTCAACGTTTTTTAGTTTATAGTAATCGAATATCACGACTCTGCAATACGCACAATTTCGGTTGAATTTATTGCATTAATTAAATTGTATATAATTATTATAGTCATAATATTATACACCTTGAGCACTCTGTGTACGAGTATACACATTTGTGTCTAATTGTAATTCGTATGGCCTTTGATATGTTCAACTTTATATTATTATTATTATATTTAGTATACACAAGATAATGCACTAAGTATTCTAACCCCCCATTTTTTTTTTTAATGATTCATTTGTCAAAATTCTGATAGTTAAAATTTGTAAGTAAATGTGTGAAACAAAAATTTTTCTTTTATTGATAATCAATGTTTTAAATTGTTAAACAAAATTAATTTTTGGAAAAATCGATTTATCAAAGTTTAAATTCAAATAAAAAGTTATTGATTTATTGAATTTTATGTTCTTAGATATTTAGTGTAATAGGTCCATGGTAATATGTTTGATAATATATGCTAGGTATTTAATTAAATATTATACTAATAAGTTTTTAAAATTTATAAAAATTTTCTGAGAATAGTAAGTAAATACCTACACTCATTTTTATTATTATGAAATAATTTCAAGAATCATTTTAGAATCTTTACTATATATTTTTATAACTCAATAACTAATCGTTTGATATTTTATTTAGAAAAAATATTTAATTGGTAATTTACAGTTAACATGGTTAGTTATGTTTGTATAAACAAATTAAAATCGTTGTAGAATATTTTTAATTTTCAGAATTTAAATATACTTAAAAATATCAAATACTAAAATTTGATTGGAATAATTGCATAATTAAAAAGAAATATGAGAGTGACAAATAAGCATGCAAAGTTTAAAACTATGAATAAAATCTATAAAATATTTAACGGTAGATGTCATTGGGTTTTTGATTGAGAAAGTATATTAGGTATATTAGGTTTATTATTTTTAGTATATTAGGTTTTGTTCGTTCGTTTTTTTTTTTTTTTTTTAAGTATTTTAAAAATATCGAATGGGACAATATTTTATTAACAGAACAATCGTAAAGAAAAATACTTAATACAATATTTTAATAATAATCACCATCGCCGTAGTTAAGAGTCAAAGAAGTTTTTTGAAGTTTTGTAGTGATGATCATATTATAAACTCTTGACAGTATATGAGTGCTATGATTATATTATAATACATAAACTATGTTGAGTTGCATAGAAAAAAATGATAAATTTAATGGTTCACTAAAATTGAACGCATTTATAACTATGGGTCACTAAATCATGTTAAAAGGACCTTTAGCTTTATATAATTGATTTACTAGGTGTTTAGTGATTATTTATGTTTTATGTAACAATCAAATAGTAAGTTTAAACATAATCATCATCTCAGCTCCTTTAACTACCCACTTTATAATAATTTAAATCATATTATCTACTCGTATTTATAATTTGAACAGATTTTTAAGTTTAATCTATTTGTATATTATTAATTAAAAAATTACATAATTTATTATCTATAGAAAAACAAATTTTTAGTTGGTTGGAAAATTTGTTTTAAAACAAGTCAATATATCATTTTGCTTAAAGGTTTCTGAAATAACAGTTTTTCGTTTCTATTATAATATATATCAATACTTTTCAAACTAGGTGTCGTAGTACATTATAGTGAGCCACAAATATTTTCTTGATGTTTTATGAGGTTTTGTTCAAAAAATGAACCAATAACAAAAAAAAAAAATAAATATATATCGTAAAAAGTTGGTAGTGTGTCTGAAAAAGTTTGTATAGAGCACAGTGTTCTATGTTTAAAAAAAAAGTCTGAGAACCATTTTTATACATAGTTGAGATAGGTTCTATACACGTCAGATAACATTGTACGTTCATTTTCAAAGAAAAATTGTTGAAAATTTTATTTAAAAACTCAGATTTTCAAGCTTATGATAATGCTTTCAACTTATTTATAATATCCAGCTAATAAACTCTCATACATTGATATCGGGTATTATTATACAAGTTATACAACGATTGAATGTTACATCATTGCTAAACCTGGGCACTAATTTGTAATAATTTAGAACTGGATACTGATGTATACTTGTATCTAATTGTAGCAAGTTTACTTACTTCGAATTAAAATAAGAAAATAAAACCTGAAGATTTTATAGCTGTAATAATAACTAAAAATTAGTTTATCTTTTTTTTTTATTTATTTGTTTATTTTTTTTTATATTGAACTTAAGCTCGGTGACTAGGGTCATTAGCTGTTGTAGGGATTATGAACGGACGCATACTAGTTGCGGACGAAATTATTCAGGTCAATATTGTAACATAACAATTGCGGACACGTTTTTCGTTGTCATAGTACTAGTTGCGTACAAAGTTTTTTTTAAATAAAAATCACGTAAGTTGCGGACACAAATATTTCCCTTCACCACTTTTTCATTTTTATAGTTTTTGTGGCAAAAATTTTTTTGAAACAGCATGTATAAATGATAATCTACTGATTTCACCATTTGAATATTGCAACATTTGTTTACTAATAATATCCTCTTTTTCGACAGTTCTTTTGGCTCGTTTTAAATTTCTTACAGCAGTATAGTTCATTTTAGTATAGCTACCAGTCTGTACTTCATTTATGGCCTCGATCAATTGATATATATTAGGGTGACTGCGATAAAACATACCATTAAGTTTAGCATGGAAACTTTCACAAGCATTTGTGGTTCGTGAAATAGATGAAGAAAATTCTGCCCATATTTCTGGAGGAAATATTGCAGAATCTGTATTTATATAGTTCAAAAAAACATAATCTGTAAAATCGTGTATAGCAGTACAGCCAGCCGGCAGCGTAGACATAAAGTCATCTGTAAAGCAGTCATCCACTTCGTTAGGTGACAAAAACGGTAGACCAAAAAATGATTTTAAAAAGTTCCCATTTTCGCCCTCAGTATTATATACTTTAGCTAGACCTAATAACTGTATTTTTCGGTACCAAGCTTGTTCGAGATGGAACCGACATACTTTTATTTTGCTCATTGGCCATGCTAGACGAACAGCTGAGTGAATAGATTGTTCAAAATCAATATGAAAAGTAGTTGGTAGGATTGGTGAACGTTTTTTTAAAAATTCTAGTGCTGTACAATAATCAGTAACTGATTTGCCCACCAACAAACAAAAAAATAATGGTACGTAAATACTATTTTTTACGCCATGGACCACGAATAATTGATTGTACGCAATTAGTATGTTATATTTGTGTCCGCAATTCGTATGTTACCTTTTTAGATTTCGTCCGCAACTCGCATGGTTTTTGTGACTTTGTCCGCAACTAGGAAACACCGTTATGAACTATGGTAGGGGTAAGATTAGTACGATAGGTTGTTTTTTACGATTGTTATGATTGATAAAAAACACGTATATGGGTAGCATGGTTTTTAACCACCACTATGAACCCGGGTGGTCACTCATCCGGGAGCTAGTAGCTGTGGTCGTTACTTACTCCTAGTCGCATCACGCGACTGGTAACAGCCAACGCGTCACGCCAAGCCACGTAGTTTATTATTTACATGATTCAATAACTCAATATTGTAAACTAAAATATTTTAAATAACCATTATTTATAAATTGTTTAGAAATTATTAACGTTAATAATTATGATATTATTATTATTTACAATAAACGTAATACAAATTACTATATGACTTACTATGCAATAATATTTGCTTCTGTATTTTATAGACACTTGACTTGAAACGTTCATAAATATGATGTGAACTATTTTTTTTAAGAACGAGCATATAAAATTGATCGATAGTTATTAGTCCAATGAAAAGATATTATTATTGAATCGAACTTAATATGTTTTCACCTACATTCATGAATTTTTGTTGCGAAAACACGAATTACGTGGTCTGAGTAAGTAATGTTCTGTACACAATTCCATCATAATAATATTTTCATAATTTGCATTAATATAATATTCTCTAGGAAAAATGTATTAATTTAATTTTAAAAAAAGTGCATCAGACGTTAAGTTGTAATTAAATGCGTTACCTATACGGCTATACCTGCAGTTGTTAAAATAGTTTTCAATCAAAAATGTTTCACCTTTCATCATACCTATATACTATTATAGGTTATTGTAGCAGTATATCAGACATCAGTAGTGATTAAATATTTATGATGGATAGTTTCATATGATGAAATAGTATACGAACAAATTGTTCTTAACGACTGCTTTAATAGTTTAATACTATAATTATACGTATAAATACAGGGTTATCATTGTACATTATATAAAGAAGAAAAAGAAAAATTAAAAGATGTTGAAAAGTTCATTAAAAATAATTTTGGTAAATTGCCAATTTATTTAATATGTTATAGTAGTTAAACTATAGTTTGTTGTAAATAAGTTTATCGCGGAAAGATACTGGATAATTTTTAAATTTATAATAAATTCATTATCATCACCAATTTTCAAGATTTTAATATTACTATTATTACTATGATTATTTTTTTTAAATTTCTATCGAACTTGCAATTTGTATTTTAAAGCTTAAATGTATATATATCTTGGAACAGCTTATTTATATACTATAAATCGCTATCAATATCGTTTATTATAGATAATACCCATTAATGTTATACACTAGGTAATAAATTTTACGGGTAGCTGTTGGATATTAGTGACAATATATATTTTAACATTTTTTTTTTTTAACGGTTAATTAAACTAGGTTTTCATTAATTTTAATAATATAATTTCATCTTGCTTTTAATTTATTCGGATAAATATAAATGTTAAATTTTTAAAACCCTGAAAACTTTCTGAATTTTTTTAGTGGTTCTTCAAAAATGTCAATTGGTAATCCCTGTCGTACATTACATAGGTGCACGTCTTACTTGAACCGTCACAAATACACACAGTATCATCAGAACACGGCAGGCGATTGATCTCTTCATGATGATGGTGGTGACGGTTGGCTCAAAAACGATTTATGTATTGAAAAATTGAATTATTGAACGACGTTTTATCACAATATTTAATAGATATGATATTTATGTATCTATATTATTTTATAATATTATGTGATTGTGGGGTCAACTATAGCTGAAACGAACTGCACGCGCGCGCATGGTACGGGTATTGCGATTCGAAAACTTCGGTTGCCGTATTTATGTGTCAGCTACATACCAATCGCTACATAAAAAAAAGGTAAAAAGTTTTTTTCTTCTCATTGTCGTGACAATAATATACAATTTTTAAATTAAAATATTTAAAATATATTTGTTTGACATTTTTATTTTTTGTTTTTACAAAATTACTGTTGTCGTTATTTTGCAATGCATTCTATTATTATTATTTTTTAATTGACATATGTGTGTTGACATAACGCGTAACGTGTGCGTAATATAATTATGTGTATTAATTACGAAAACATTTTGCTAATATTTTAATGCACTGCGCTTTGGTTTTTTGCGCGTGCATTTGCATTACATGACATGTAATATATAACTTCGGATGGAAGTATAAAGCTCACTACGTGATTCTTTCCCGGTGAATAGTCGCTGTTTTATGAGAAGATTTAGGAGGGGGTGAGAAAGATAAACAAAATGAAACCCATATATATTATAAAATATCATAAACATGGTCGACAAATGATCGATGGATCTGCCAGTACAACTATATATAGATGTATAAATGTCGAGTAGAAGATACTATTCTTTTGTTTGTGTATACATTTTATGCACACGTACCACAAGCAGTTGAAAATCAATTATTAGTTAGGTTGCGCACAATTCGTCAATTTTACACGAAATTAGATACATCATTTAAGCTCATATTTTAGATTCTAAAAGAATCAATGAATATCTTGATTTTAAAAGTATGATTGTTGATGTTTGTTTGTCTACACGATAAATACCTAGTTGAAAAAAATGCTTGTATCATCAACATTGATGATAGTTTTTAGTAAAAAAATTGAATCTAGTTTATACCAGTATTTTAGAGATTACAAAGTTAAACTCCTGGAATTTTAAAAAAAACCAAGAAAAAAAAATAAAAATAAAATAAAGAAAAACAAAAATACTTACGCAAAACCAGTATTCAACTAAATTGATAAATTTTTATTTTCGAAAAAAAAAAATAATTACAGTACAGATACATGACATTTTTATAAAATGCTTATGTTATTATTTCTTACTTACATTTCTCTAACATAACTTTCAAAATATTTTGACTTTTTCTAAGGCATTTATAAACATTTTAATTTTTCTGTTTTTTTCTTAATAATAGTCAATAAAAAGAAGTTTTGCTTGGTCAAAATATTTGAAAATCTAATACAAGATTTATCGTAAGTTTTTCTACATTTAATTTAAAAAAATATATTTTACAAGAGTCACATAAGTTTTTAAAATCATTTAAAATTCAAATTTTTGCGACGATGTATATTACTATAATAACTATTTCTCATCAAAAAATATTTGAAATGTTGTATTTCAAAAACAAATAATCTTGGTTTACTTCGAATTTCCTCAAAATATTTAATCTATACATGATAAAGTTTTTGAAATATTTTGATTCTTTTTAAGTTACTTATTGACATTCAATTAAGTTTTTTTTAGTTTTATTTCTATTAATATCGATAAAACATTATCGTTTGGTTAAAGAGCTTGAAAATGCATTGCAAGATCCCAAATAAGTTGTTCTTATTTTTATACAAATATTAACGTTTGTCTGATCATATCTTATGGTTTCTTCAATCGTTAAATCTATTCTGAACAAATATCTGTATGTTTTGTCTTTGATTTTTTTTCTTTTTCGTTTTACACATAAGGAAATTGATGCAATGTTAGGAATGAGTCATTTGATTCTATTTATTTGATGCACTGACAAATTTACTCATCTTTGTAAAATGATAATCAAGTATAATTATCATCAATATCGTGGGTACTTCCATCACCAACAGTTGAATCCAATAATAATATTATCAATGTAATCGCAAAAGAGTAAAAATAAAAATACATTTTAAAAGATTTTTTAAGATCAGCAAAACGCCTTGGTAAAATTGTTTAAAATGTCTATTGATAGTTTAATTGTGAATAATAATTATGGAATTAAAGTACAACACGATAAAACACCAGTTGGATATCATATCGTGTGCGTTTTCATACTTAATCTTAAATGTTATTATAAGGTATAATATAAAAATAAAATTCTACGAACTATATGAAGTCTAATAGTTGGGGTATTTTGCAACCAATATACTTGTATTTCATATACCACAATTTTCCAAAAAATTTTATTATATCCACGACCATGCTTGTTATATTTATATTGTATTGTATATAATAATATATTATAATGTAATGTGATTTTAATTATTTCAGACAAAGATTAATTATCCACACGTTAGTACGCTCATACTATGATACGCGTAATTAGATAATCGTTATAAATTATAACAAAGCCAACGTTAAAACATAATGATTGTTATTTTTATTATTGTTCTTTTCGTGTAGACGAAAATGCGTTGTATATTACATGGTAAATATTATATTAATATGTTTGTTTCTTGTATTTAAAAACCATAACTGTATGATATAATAATTATTACATTATAATATATATGAATAAAAATAGGTACCTAGGTTATTTTAAGATATTGGAGAATAACATAAAACTAGACGTTAAATAATTTTTAAAAATAAAAAATGAAGTAAAAATCGACGGTATTGTTTTGTTGTGTAATTTGAACAAAATCCAAAATATATCATGTATTATGATTTATGTTCATATAAGTTTTGAGTTTTTTATTTAGTAACAAGTTTCGCATTCGCTTGATAATTAATATCATTATAAACTCTGCCTGGAAAGAGAATGTGTTAATTCTGCGCATTCTCACGGGACATTCGACTACAGTGGAACCAGTCTCGGTAGCAGAGTGTCGCATGAGAAAGCGCAGAAGAATCAATTTTTGTCTACCCACAACATATTTTCTCGTTGTACAGAATATAGGTACTTAGTTAATTAAATAATTTATAAGACGATTACAATATTAACTTACAACCCACCTATTATATATCTATTAATTGTTCCAAAAAAAAAAAGTAATAAATAAAACTTTCACTTATGTAGTGAGTTACTCCATAAATCACATATATAAATCATAAATCATATTCTGAAAATAAATCACGTGTAATCTATAATTAAAACGATTTATTTATATAATATTTTCGTTTCTTAATATTAAACAGTTATATTTTTTTAATTAAAATGTATTTATTTATAATTATAATAATGAAGTGCATAATATTCGAGAGGGCTTATTGTTGTGCGTTGTTGTTCTTCCATCCAAAATCGTTGTCGTAATCAAAAAGCGGGTTGAAACTGCCCCAACCGCTACCCCAACCACCACCGCCGATGCCGCCACTGCCGAAACCACCCCATCCACCGCCGCCCACTCCACCACCACCACCGAACGGGTTCAAGGATGGCACGATCGGAAACGGATATGCAGCTGGCCTGTTCCACGGAAGAACGCCGCCACCACCGCCCATACCACCGCCACCGCCACCGCCAGCATATGGGAATACGACTGTCGGTCCCGGAAAATAACCTCCGCTTCCGCCGCCAGCCACGCCCCAACTGGCGGCACCCGGATAAGCGGCCGAAGCCGCAGCTAACAGGAGCTGCTTACGCCTCAACAACCGCTCTAGAAGTGAATCAAGGAGTGGCGTTTCCAGCCCGAAGCCCAGGCCGATGTTGAAGCCAATTGTATCCGCAGCGTCCTGGTCGCCATCCGTCTGCTGTCCACTGTCCCCTGGAGCCTGCACCGAAACGGTCGTTGCCGACGACGCTGACTTCTTCTGCTGCTGACGTGAAGCGAACACGCGACTTCGGCCGTGGTACAGCGTATCTACTAGCGGCATCGAGTGCGGCTCAACGACTGGCCGCCGTTGAGATAGAAGTAGACCCGCCGCGGGAGCGCCGTAGCACCATCCACTGTACAGCCACAAACAGATCTGTGAAAATGGAAAATATTTTTTTTTATCGTGAAACTAAATAACAGTAGAGGCTGCAGCGCGACTCCGAAATTTTTTGAAATAATGTAGGCTTTAGGTTTCTTCGTTTTACCGGTTATTACTCAAATATCTCTAGAACGATATACCTTAATGCCTAGTATTACCTACAAGCCGATCAATACCGAAGCAACTCAATGTATAAACATGGATGAACGCCGTTCTTGAATTTACCGGTATGTAACAGAAACTAATATTACGGAACACCATTTTTTTCCGGTGACTCTAATACTACGCAATACTTGTATTATTTTTCAATATTATCAACCCTAGATGCGTAAACCGTACTTTCTTAATGCATGAGTCACAAGCCCCAAAATAGTCGAAAATAACGTAAATTGTCTTAAGGTCTATTTGTGGTACATACTAATTTAAATTTAATCATCAGTTTAATCAGTTCTACAGTATTATATACATGCAATGGGAGTAAAGAGCGGAATAAAAGCAATATATATATACAATATAAATACAAGGTTTTATGCAATATATCATTTTACTGTCTTATAAAAATTTCAAAAAATTCAAAAAAATATAATTTTCAAAAATAAAATATGATTTGAGTTTACAGTTTACACTTTAAAAATTGTTGAATTTATTATACCTAGTATCCCGATATTAGAAACTATATCAGGTTTTTTATGATTAGAGTGATATATTCCGAGTTATTGTAATAGTATATTTTTAGGAAATTTCATAAGCGTAATGACGTAATGGCCAATATAATATAATCTACTGTGCTATTAAAAGATTCTTATCCTACTTACATTTTTTCCAAGTTAATAAAGTTTTAATATTTAAAATAAATTTAGTCGACGATATACCGATATATTGATACAGGGTTATATATTTTCAAGAAATATGATTAGTTTACGTATAATATGTTGGTTTACAATAATTAATTAGTTTTGAAATGTATACATAATATTATAGTTTGTAATAACGAGATTAAATTAATATTACGGTAAAGTGAAATTTAAAATTATACGGAATCAAATGTATACAAATATAATATTATAATATTATATATTTTGTAAAATTTGTGTAATATTGTAACTAATTATATAAATTGTTATTAAAATCAAATTTTCAGAATCGTTCTCTACCAATAAGTTTAGGTACCTAAACTAAATGACACTGCTACTTATATGGTAATCAATAACGATTAATATAAATTAATTTAATATGAAGAACTACGATAGAAGTTCACTAGACTGTTAAGATAAAATTTTTTATTTCATTTGTTATAAACCATCCATGTTATCCATTTTCCATGTCAATTAATAAATAGTTTATTTCCGACATAATATAAAACTACAACTAGGTACATATAATCTTAGTTAAATGCGATTTTACATTTTTGTCTTTAAAATAAATTCTAAAAAAATATTTTACTATTTATAATACACACGAATTTTGATTAAAATTAAAAAATATACAAGGAAATTATTGTTACACATATTCAGTTTAAGACATTGTGGATATAATTGATTACCAATATATACAAATATTCTAATGTATGAAATCCAAGTCTAATAGTCATCACTCATCATTAATTGGTCATTATATCAAATAGCAATGTAGTAGTAATCTTGAACTATAATATTGTAATATTTACAATGTATTATTTAGCATAATAACTTAAAAATGTGCACATCTCTGTTAAAAGTCAGAACCATTTAAATTCGGGCAAGTCAGGTTAAATCAGACAAACATAAGATTTTAGAAGAGTGCAAGAATTTATAATATATTTTATGATCATCACTGCCATGATTGTGATCAAACGTGGTTGAATGTAATAATAGTATCATATTAATATAATATAATTTAGAAAATTAGCTTAGCAAATCCTATAGTTATTCCAACAATAACTATTTTAAACATTGTTGCAGATTTTTTCAACATTTTCAATATTTTATATCCAATGTATATTAATATATATTAGTAATTGTTTTAAACGTTGCTTTATTGATGCGGACTTGACAAGACACAATAAAAAAAAGTTTTTTTTCTTATTATTATTAATAAATAGATTCTCAAATTATCTTGATATATTTTAATGACTAAAATATCACTATAAAGATAAAGCCAATAAATCTTATAAATCCAACAATTAGTAGATATTTTTTTGTTATATTCTAACTGTTAAGTTTGCTCAGCTGAGTTCATGGATCACCCATAATACTATTGAGAACAATTTTATTTGTATCACAACAATTTTTTTTTTTTTTTTTATATATTTTTTAAATGCTTATATAAGCTCCATGTGTATGTAAGAATGTGTCAACAACTGACCAGAAAAAAACCAGAATAATACGTATTAATGTTATATGCCACGTAAATTATAAAAATTATCATTCCGGGGAAGTATCATTTTCGAGCTCATAGTGTAGTAATAGTCATACACATGTGTATTGATTGGTCCAATCTTAGTAATTTATTTCAATAATTAAAACATTAGTAAGTCGTTGATGAGTCTGTTACGTATTTAGTTCATCACTTAATAATCAATTCTAATTTTTCGCAATGTATTATCAAAATGTTTATTAAAAACATAAAATTAATTGTGATTTTGCTATTTTTCAAAATTGACTTGAAGCATAAATAATCGTCGTGATGATATTGTACATTATTTTGTATTATTGAAAATGATATCGATTCGTAACAATAAAAATATTGTTCGGATTTACAATTAAAACTAAAGTATTGCGAAAAATGTTTGTGGGATTCTAATGAATAGTACCTTTTATCGTCTATCACCCTCTCCCACAAAACATCGCGTCATCTACCATCTACGCTATTTATAACAATTAGACCAATTATCTAGGGACATAGAAATATATTATTATTATTTGTTTGAAACATGTGCTCGTTTGCAGATGTAAATTTATTATTCTGTAAAATTACATTTGAACATTATTTTAATATTATGCATTTTCTACAATATTACGGTTTTGGTAGATACTTACACGTAATAATTTTTGTCGTTGTAGCAGTATATATTGTTGTTAATTTTATAAGCACGCAATGGTATTTTGTGTGTGTGTGTATCAATTTATATTATTTAACAAAATAAATGCAAACTAAATCATTAAGAACTACCTAACGTGACTTTTTTTTTAAACCGGTTTATTCATTTGAACGTTATAGATTCAATATAAAAAAAAACATAACAATAGTTAAAAAATAAAGCGTAAGTAGGAGATATATTTTTTAAAATTTATTATCATTCCGCGAATCATATCTTAATAATCAAAGAAAGAGTTCTATTTATTTTTGGTAAAAGTTGTTAAAATAGATTCTATTTATGACGATCCAACAATAATATTCTTTTTAATATCTGTTGAGTCTAAAATATTGTGATACAAATCATGTATGATTAATAAATTATATTAATCATGCTCAAATTTTAGTTATATTTTCTTACCGTAAAATAAAAATAAAAACGGATCTCAAATTAATAAACGGATTCATTAAAGATATTTACAGTGAAGAGATGAAATAAAGTGTTCCTAATTAACTAGACAAAAAATATATAGCTATTTCAGATTTTCAACACGGTAAAATCTAATTTAATAACAATATTTTTTCTTCATACGAGTTTACGTCAGTTTACCGTTGCTGTTGTCGTAACAAGGTATGCATTTCGACCATAAAAATTAATATTTAACAGATGTTTTATTCTGTGATTTTAATTATTAATTACTCGATCCACCACATTCGAAAATTGCGTTCAATTTATTTTGGGTTTGCTGAAGACGTTTAAGCGACAAAACATTCTGTATGTATGTATTTATCTAAATATTTTAAAATTTATAGTATTTTTGTAAGTTATTATTCATCATGCAGTATAAATTATAAAGAATAATTTCATGAATTTTTTTTTTTTTATTCTTGTTAGAACTATAAAACAGTTGGGTAGATAACCGAAAGATCGCGCACGGAGGAATAGGTGCCTAAACGCGTGACAAATCTTAACCGATGATGTGTGAAATTGCTAAAATAAATGTATGAAAAAAGTTGACAACAAATAAAAATAAAAATAATAATAACGCAAAATCAAGTTTTTTTTTCGAACTATAAAATAAAATAATATTATTTTCATTTTACACTCGCGTATACGTCGTAAATTGTTTAATATAATTTTGTACGCTCAGATTTTTACGACAAATCACGCCACGCGTATGTATTTTTTCTTTCAAACTACGCATTATAGGCTCGAAAAAATAGCTAAAAAAGAAAAGAATACATATTTTTTTTTTTTACTACAGTTTTTCAATTTTCAATATCAGGTATTGCAGTATTGATATTAACGAGATTGTAGACGATTGCACGAGTGTCATCATTATTATGATTCTATCACGGATATTATTATAAAAAATAGCTAAGTAGAAACCTCTATTATAAAGGCTCTATATGTACACTATAAAGTAAGATCAAATAATCTTTCTTGCAAGCTCTGGTTCAAGAAAATATGGACAAACTTGATTTTTTACATATATATTTTATGTAGTTTTTGACTTTATCATGTCTATAATAAATAATTTATCATTAATATTTGGTGCGAATTGATTTCAGATTTATGTAATATCTGGAACTTAATATTGAGTAGGTAATTTGGAGTCCGGACTTCTACTCTCATTTGATATATGTTGTATAAGACATAAGTAATACTTATTGTACCTATTGTGAGAAATTTGTGATTTATACAGGTAAATTCATAGTAAAAAATAATAAAATTATAACAGCTATTATATTAGCATCCAACTGATTTACATGACTTAAAAATATATTTTTTTATCTCTAGACTTAAATGTATAATTACAATTGTATAAATATATATTATTAATTTACTTAAAAAAAGTTAGCTTTAATTATTAATAAATTATATTATATGAATGAATATACTTTTAAAAACTATAACACTACCTACTAAATACTAGTATTGTACTATTACGATAATGGCTAAATGAAGCACGTTCTCTGGCCATTCAGTATATTCCTTAGTTATATTAAACCAGTCACGTCAAAACAATAAGTGTTTTTATTTTTATTTTTTTTTTTTTTAAGAAGCGTTAAAACATGAATTATGGGGAGGAAAATTAATCGCAAAAAATTCGTCAAGTGTGCTATTTATTTATCAATCACGTTTTAGGGTTGGCACGAAACTGTGTAATTCATATTATGTGATGAACCGGTACAAGTGCAGTGAAACGGGAAAGAAAGAAGTCCAACGTCAATTTCTCATACGGAGTGACCGAGTACGATAAATCTAACCTCTCGGCAATCTACCACAGGATGCGTATATAACTCTTACAAATTACGCCCGTCATGATGTAACGATATTATTATTATTGTTATTGATGTTGTTATTATTATTATACGTGTATACATTTATGTCATTTACGTCATCTGTTTTTGCGAATAATTCGACCTGAAAGCTCGACGGAGTTTGACGTCTCAAAATTCTTATGCAGCTAGAGATTGAAAATCGCAATAACAACAACGTGAATGAAAAGTTTGCGTTTTTGTTCCGTTGATGTATTTATTTTTTTATTTTTATTGGTCATTCGGATTACCCTGTATTATATCACGAATTTTGTTATTAAATGTTTTATTATTATTTACGCAGTCGAGGAACGGGATATAGATCTTACAAGGATAAGCCGTGATATTTTTCACTCGTGACAGCACTAACATTGTTTGTCTTCGAATTGATGTGAATTTCGCGGATTTAAGATAGTATTCAACCAAAAAATATATATGAGACAATTCTTGTCCATAAGATTATAACAGCACCATTTGGTTACAAGTTCAAATAAAGATCTAATGTAAGCAGCAAATAGCTTAGTATTCGATATCTTATATTTTTATAACTATATTAAATAAATAGTTCTTATTATACTAAGTAAACCACACTGATTTTCACAACGTTTTATTCAATTTATAATTTTTACTCTAATATTAAATTGCGTTCGGTAGTCACTATCATAACAACAAATATTATTTCATCATTTATAAACATCATGTACGCTCCAATGTATTTATTAACTATAGTCTTAAACATAGATATACACAAGTATATAATAAAATATTATATTTAGTATGATATATTATCGATGACTTACCGCGGTTAGTAGCAAACGGTTCATAATATTTTCTACTGGCGTGTTTTTTTATTCAGCGTGCAGCACTATGGGTTGATTATCAATAACTATTTTTGTAGTTAAAATATGTGCTGGTACGAATCGAAGACGACGTCGATTGGCGTTTTAACTCGGTGTATTTAAATTTTGTAGGCACAATGGGATTTTATATAAACTCGGGTACACATGCACTTATATTTATATCCTCATTTGACCTTCAACTGTCGATTAATCGTTTATATTACGCGCACACAGCTTCCTTTTTTTTTAATTCCAGTGTTTTTCATAGAGTATATTATATTCGTTTAGCGACATGGTGTGGCGGCATGTTCAATACGTATTATGCACAAACAAGACAAGAAAATAAACGAAGATGATAGAAAAAAAAGTAGAGAGAACTTCTTTTTGTGGTTTCCTTCCCCCGTTCATTGTGTGCTCTTTAAAACCGACTAAATTCAATTTGTTACAGTCACAGAACTGCTGATCTCAATGAGACAAAAAAATACAGGTACATTACACACACATAGTCGTCCGTGCACACATACAGCATATAGGCATCACTAAATATATTTATGTATAAATTCACAAGCGGCCGTGTACCTTAAATGATATATATTTTTGGTTTACGGTAAGCTTATCGCGATTTGATTAATTTTGAGTATGAAAACTCAACGAAAAAAAAATATATATATTAAAGTTAAACATTTTAAAATACGTAGTTTTGTACAAAACACATATACATTTTTTAATTTTCTTAAATCTTAATCTATTCAATTCTTCATGACTCGATTTTACTAAATTTTCAGTGCAAAAAAAAAAAAAAAATAAAAATAAAAACGTGTATTCTTTAAGAGGAATACAAAAAAATAAAATTGTCAAAATAAATCATTTAAAACATCATCTTGGTTTTTGTCTTGAATTTTTTTTTTTCGTTATGTTTAATCATTTTAATCATCGTAGTTAACCGTTAATTATATATTATTATAATATTGTAGTTTCATTTGTAAGCATTTACTTATATTTCAAATAATCAATTAAAATCTTTATGATATTACTTGTTTAGTATCTGACATTATAACAAATTTAACTTCTTTAATACCTTTTATAAAAAAAATGAATGTGTTTAATAATTTAAGCTAAATAAAATCTGATATGACGACACACAGTTTGTACGTTTAAAAAAGAAAAAGAATAGATAGGTAAATAAAAACAAAAACCAATCGTTATAGATTTTTCCAACTTGTGTTAGGCAGTGTCTTTAGTGAATGCATACATGGGATATGGTACGAGTATAATATATATTAATATCGGTTGCCAATTGAACACGATAGGGTGTTTTTCTTCTTTACATATAAAAACGTGATATGATAAAAGAAATATAAATCGAATATGAAACATTCCCGATAGAAAAAGAAAAAAAAATATTTGATAAGTAACTATAAAAGCTATAGTAAATGAGTCTGAGAATATAGAGGTGATGGCTTAAAAGAGAAAAACATATACGTTGGAGGTAAAGTGAGGGATGAGATAGCTATTAATCAATAGTCGGACGTCGTTTTACGGACCGAGGGGTATACTACTTGGATCGGCTGCAGGCGTCTAGCTAGGGCAATACGTAAAAATCGAGACCATTTTGATAGACAATTTCTTTTAATCATTTATCTTCTTCAGGTGTGCGTGATCGTGCTCTGGCTTTGGCGTGCACGTTTCGTCGTTTTCATCCACGCGGCAAAGGCGGCCCATCGACATTTCTGCACACGACGACGGTCGGGCGTAGACAGACTACGGGGCTGGAAAGACATAATTCGAATTGATTTCGTTCTACAGCGTACGTGTGACCGGCATGAACGCATATTGTTGTACATAGGTACATAATGTGCATCTGTCATGGGAAATAAGAGAAAAAAAGAGAAAAAATATATTGCTACACATATCTGCAGGCCGTCTCACCATGGTTGTATTTGAATACATATCAACTCACCTACCAATTTCATGGAATTTAAAACCATTTAAATACACTTAATTATGAAAATAATTAATTTGGCTTTATTTAAATTGGTAAGTACTTAAATTGACAAATACAGCAAAAATACAAATCGATTTTTTTTGTTAATATCAATAATAAGCAAATAAAAAAAAAATATAACTTGAATACCGAATAATTAAATAGCACTTTTTCAAAATTAATGTGGCAATATAAATATTAACCCTTTAACCGTGCATTTGTATATGGTAATAACACGAATGTAATATTGCCTTTTTCACTAGTAAATAAATTTTCAATTTTATTAATATTTTATTATTAATATCGGTACAATAATATTATTAATATGTATGTAAACATTCCGTTTATTGTGCATTACACTTATGCGTAACTAAGCTATTGGAGCTGTTTTTGAATATTATAATAATATGTAAAAACGTATAATATATTATCATCAGTATATCATGCAATATAACCCGAGGCTCAAAATTGTTTCATATCGAAATTGTATTTATTTTTGTTTAGGCAAATCTTCGTTTATATATAATTGGTTGGATTTGGGTTTTTGGATTTCGATGATACCGAAGTCTTTTTTCGTATCGTTCTAAACTGACTTAAAATCAACTACCTTCTATAAGTATATTATAATGGGTATGACGCTACACTACCGTATACATAATATTGTTATTATTGTACAACATATAAAATACTATATAATATTATAGGCGAACGTACATACCTTTTTTTACTCTTCTTTTCAACCTTTCTAACCTTTGCATCATATACGAGTGCGTATGCGTCTTGTTCCTCTGTCTGTCTTAATGTATTTTTTATACTGTTTTACATATTATGCAAATACAATTCAGCTCGGGCCACTCACGTTGCATGGTGTGTGCACTAGATGTACCAGTTAGAATTAAATACAAAATATATTTTCTCTGTCCGCTCGTACAATCATAACTTACTTGAATTGATACTTTTGACAATTTTTGTTAAACAATCATTTAACAATGGCGGTGGTGAATGTCTTACCGGCGTTAGTGACGTCTATCTGCTTTGAACCGGAGTCGGCAGTTTTGTTTTTATATTGATGTGGTTAACAACGAAGATTTTCACTTTGTTGATAGTTCTACTGTTGAGTTCATTTTTTTTGTGATGATATGAAGAAAAGGCGTACACAAATATTACCGGGATTGAAGGTAAATTGTAACAAGCATACTAACTCTATACATATTACACCCCTTTATTATTATTATATAGTGGTTATCCACCTTAGCGTTATACTAATAATTAACCATGATTAGATTGCTCAATAGCTTAATTAAGCACTGTATTTATGCGTTATATGTACTTATTACCGAATAATTGGCATAGTAAAAGAAAATTAATGAAGGAGTCATTGTATGTTAACTACTAAGTATTACAAAGTTTTCTTTAAATGTAAATACTTAATGAAAATAAAAATAAAAATTGTTATCTTTTGTTCCATAATGGTTAAAATAGGTATATATTTTATTTTATACTAGCCACAGTTTAGGTTATATAAATAAGGAAACTAAAAAAAAAAAAAAAAAAAAAAAAAGAAAAAAAAAGTCTTGTAAAATCTTTATTCTGTTATTTTATTTATATGAAGAGACAAAGCAATACGAGTGTTAAAATAGTAAATAACATTTAATTATATCTTATATTATATAATAACAATATAATTAATGCATGTATCCATGCAGGTTTAATTCATGTAATTTTCTTATAATATAATAAACATTGAATCAAATCCAGAAACTATATCATTCTAATCACAATTTTTTTTTAGATTAAATTTAACTGATTTAACTACCTACTTAATTTAAGCTATCATTATTTTATCATACCTGTACCATTCATTTTATGTAGCTAGTACATCTATAATAAACTACAAACTTAAATTGAAATGTCTTATATCTTATATAAGATATAAGACATTACATTTCTTATTACTTAGAAAATGCTAATAACTTTACTATTGATGCATATTTACAAATAAAAAAAAAATCATATCTACGTATCTAAATTATAAATGCAAAGCGTTCTATATAGTAATATTATTTAAGACTCTTAGTATTTTTTGTAGTTTTCAACCAATAAGAAGAAAGTTAGTTTACGTATATCATAATGCTTAATTACTGAATATATGAATTTATTAGCCTCTTTTTTAGGTTATATAAGAAATAAATTTTTTTTATTTGAACAAGCTTTAAAATAAAAACTTAGAAAAAAATCAATTAATATTTTTGTTAATTTTTAATAATGTATTACATTTTTACATGTTTAGTGTTTTTCCTACACAATCCAACAAAAAGGTTAATAAATAAGTATATACAGTAGACACCGCTTATAAGACTCACGGATATAAGGTTCAGTCGCTTATTAGACTCAAATTCATCTGAAACGGTCCGGACGTATCCAAATACATTAAAAAAAAATCGGTTATAAGACTCAACACTTCGGTTATAAGACTCAAATTTCGTAAAATAAATAATAGAAAATAAACTTTTTTGGTTATAATTTAGAAATAAATTGGTATTAAAAAATTAAATAATATTCGTGTTGATTATTTCTAGTTTCTGTTGGTATCTTATAACGTATAATAATTTTTATCGCAGATAAAAGTTCACATTTATCGCAACGATAATTATTGTTATTATAGTGTACTGATTATCTGGCAGCTGCACAGTTATCGTAATATGTAATATTTACCTATTATAATTTTAGTTTTTTTTATCGGGATTATTAAATTTATTCAATAATAAAGTATGTAATATGTAATATGTGTTAATGTATTAAAATCAAAGCAAAATATGTAGTAAAATAAAATTTATAAATACGTAATTATTTTTTTTTTCCACTTCGCCTATAAGACTCATTCGGTTATAAGACTCACTTTGTGCTGGTCCCAAAGTGAGTCTTAGAAGCGGCGTCTACTGTATTAAATTTCGAAAAAAATAAATAAAAATTTGATCACTAGTAGTAAATGAAAAAAAGAATTATATTTTTAGTAGGCTTCTAAAAATACATTAATAGGATTAGGGGCAATTTTAAGGAGTATTTTAAACGTTTATGATTTAAGCGATTATAATAACTCTTTTAATTACACTTTTAATAATGTATAAAGCATTAGTATTCTATGTTTAATGTGTTGAAATTATAAACAAATAACTCTTCATCATATAATATATAAGTAAACTATTAATACTGTAGTACTATAGACGCTGAATAGACATTTCTATAATATTTTATGATATTAATTGTCCTATGTAATATTAAATTAGAGTTAATCGTTGATTTACATTACACCTAATAATACGCAACTTCATATCGTATGATTATACTCATTATTATTATATTTAAATACATAATTATATTATTATTTACCTAAAGCTTCTATATATCTATGTACCTTCAACATAATGAATTGTCAATAATTTAAATTTTATACTCCAATACAGCCTTAAGTTTTTTTTTTTTTTTTGAAATTTAAGTTTATTTTATTTTTCCTACATTTTTTCTATATAAATAACCAATTATTTTCAATTTCAATTGGCATAATATGCAAAGTAAATAATAAATATTATATTTGCTTGTCCATATAAAAATATCGAATATTTAATCATCGATTATATATTATATATTATTTATAGACACTTAAAGTTAAGTCATCAAGAATATTATAACTATATTATAAATAGTTTTTGAATATTTATAGTGTTTCTTAATTGTTCTTGATATGTACACAAACGATAGATTTCACTATACTTAAACATTAAGATTTGAAAAAAAAAAAAAAGTTGTTGTTAAAAATCAAAACTAGGATTGAATGATCAAAAATCATCTCTTTTTATCGCAAATGCTATTATGACAAAACTCAAGCGTATAAAAATATTTTATATATATATATATTTTTTTTCATAGCAATAATTTAAAAGTTGAATATGTCATAGATTAATTTAATCAGTATTTAATCAATTACGTAATATTTTTTAATTTGTAAAAACTTAGCAAAATAATTACTAGATTGTATTATTAAATTAATTTTACGTATTATGTACAACCATTATTAAGGACTATTATTTTTAACACCTAAATTAATTTTATTACTTTAAAGACTACTTTTTCGATTTATTATTTAACTACATAAACATTTTCCAAGAAAATAATTTTCTTAACAACTTATCAATTTATAGAAAAAAGAGTCGTTATTAATTTAAAAAATAATTTTTATTGCCAATACCGAGGCTAATATATTGTAACAATTCCGAAATTTTAAAACATTCAAATATTTGCGGTAAGCTTAAAATACAGTTGATATATTTAATATATAACTTCTATGCGTTAATTATAGTTATATAATCAACATATGGTGTAAATGCGAGTAAAATATACATTCTTGGGAATAAAGAGGTAAGAGATAAAAAAAATAACATGTTTTTCGTTGAAAAGCACATTTTACATTAACAGAAAAATTTCACTTATTATTTCCATGATAAGTGTATTATCAAAAAGATCTACAAGCCATCGTACGTTATTACTGTAAGGACCGGTTTTATATGCACAAATAATCCTCCAAATATGCTTCTAAAAATGTTGTAATATGCTAAAAATATGTACTAAAAGTTGAATTGAAAATATTTTAATTAAAATTATGTAAAAAATAAATATTAATTTAAGTATTAAAAAAGGTATAAAAATGTTTTAAAATAATAAAAATTTATATTGTCATCTTCACAATTTAACTTTCTTTATCTATATTAGCCCACATTAATAAAAAATTAATACAAAATCTGTCCTATATATATATATTCTACATATGTTGCATACGAGTCGATAGGTCATCTTATTTTTGGCATTAAAGACCGGTCGTAATTTCATCGATACTATGTGGTTCTGAACGTGAAAATACGACAAAAAACAAATTTATGTGCTATAAATAATAATTTGTATTATGAAACTACTAATATGCTTTAAAAATGCATTTAATAGGTAAAACCGTTGAAATATTCAAAATATGCAAAATACGATAAGTATTATTTTAATAAGAATGATCTAAATCGAGGACGATTCTCATCAGATTTCAAAAATCTTATTCCAATGCATATATATCCGGTCCCTATAACTTATTAATATATTAATAAACAGGTAATACTCGTAACTTATTAATAAAACTCGTATAAATACGAGTAGAGTCCATAATAATAATCAAAAGATAGTAACAGTGCTTGACTGGCTACTCATCCTTTTTTTTTTAAGACTGCTTAAAATCCACGGCATGTATTTAGTGACAGCTACACCGGGAGTACTTAGTCATTCTCAATACTGCTAACTTTTGTATAGCAACTAGTTATTTTAATTTTATTAATTGTATAAACTGTATTTTATTCCTACGTCAAAATATAAGTGTTCAGTCCATTAAACTATTTTCTACATCACAAAAATGTATATTTATTAACCAACTTACTTAGACAATTTTTTCCCCTACTCACAAAACAAAAATCAGTATTAATTTAGTATAGTTTCGTTTGGTTTAAGATTAAGATGCACAACAGAGATTCTTTTAAATTCTTACGTACTTACATTTTTAAATAGTGTACATACATTTAGCTAATGAAATTAAATCGGATCGTGTAGTATATACCATCCATATATTACGCAACAACGATCATAATAGTAACATGTTGGAACATTATACGATTTCAACCATATATAATGGTACAAAATATAATATAGTTATGTATGTATATAGTCAATTGGCCGATTTCCAACGAAGTATCATCGTGTGCATGGTAATTTATAACAGTACTACGTGAGAAAACAAATTAGGATTTTTGTAAAATTTCCAATATTTGGATACACATTTTTGGTGAGAAGTTAAATCAAATTGTACGGATTTCTGGAAACCTAAGTATGTATTATATTATATCATAAAATATTAATTATAGTTGCTAATTTATGTATGATACAATTGTGTGTCAAAGATTATCACTTGCTATGTATCTAATATTATTTAAATATACAATTATGTCTATTCTCTGTAGAATTATTGGAAATTGTTAACTATGTAAAAATTCGTATTAGGATAAAAAAAGCTACGGATAAGTAACTAATAAGACACTAAATTAATTATATAGAATATCTCGTCGCATATGTCCCATATTTAACTTTTTTTTATCACTTCTTTATCCACCATTAACGTAAAATGTCCATCGACCACCCTTGATAATGAAAATTAAGCCAACAATCAAACAGAAAGGTAAAACCATCGTTTTTAAAATATAGAAGATCACAATCACTTTTCTGTTAGAACACTAATTAAAATAATGAGATTAGAATTGTCTTCTAATGAAATAAAATTAACCCAATTTCCAATAGATAAAATTTAAAAACAAATCAACTTATGGAAACATGCAAGAAAAAATGTATAATATATTATTATGTAGTTACGGTTGAATGAAACGGATAATTGATAAATATTTTACAGCTATTGTTTATATAATACGATTATTTCAGTTATTATTATATGAACTGTTTAAATTATTTATTTTTACTAATTATTATTAATTTTGTATATTTTTGTAAGTCGTATTAAATAATGATTATATGTTTTAAAATAAATAATGCATTGTACATAATTGTTTTAGCACAAAAATAAGTTGATGTCTTTTTTTATCCTTGGTTTTTTTATTCTAGATTTTTGCAAATTAGTAAAAAAAAAAAATAGAACTGTAGACAAAACATTTTATTGTTAAATTTAAAATATATGACGTATATTATTGTTATTGGGTATATACCCATACACGCAAATATAAATTGACTAACAAAATATTTAAATAATATTTTATAATATTTTTTTTTTTTTTTGCTGACTACAAAAACATTTCAATTGCAGGTATACGACAAGAGGATTGAAGTGTCGGAATGTGCTCTATATTGCTACTCCTCGACCATTATCTAAGTATACAATAGGTACTGATATAGGAAGACGTGAGTACATATTTGTGTATCGTACGTACGTAATAGGGATGTCGTGACAAGGACCTCATCGGGTCCATCCCTGAACTCAGTACCTACTGTAGTAGTGATGCAAATAGAAGCGGCTTGGTTGGCTACCTATCTCCAAAAATATTAAAAAGACTCCTAAAACAATACACTATAACGATGCACTGAAATACACACTTAATGCGTGTTATTGTTTTCTTCCGGTTTTCTCCTGTAGACCTTCTCGCTCACTACGGGAATATTTACGCCACTGCCGGTGCTACTATATATATATTTACAGTGATAATAATAATATGTGGTGTCGGTATTACAATAATATTATGATAACGGCCACGATATTACGTATTCGTTTCTCAACGATTGGCCTATGTCCAACGCGAAGTATCATTGTGGGTGCAATAATTTGTGCGTCGCGCCCCTACAGTGTGTGCGACGATGGCTCTCCTCTTTCAATATACCGGAAATCCGTATATAACACTATAATACTGTTGTTATTATTATTATTATTATTACTGTTATTGTTGTTTTCGTTACATCCCCGACCGTAGAGGTTTGTTGGTACACCATACACATCACACACACATATACAAGTATACCTATAAGTACACCACGCACTGCACGTCGTACGACCCGTGACGTTTCCAGCCCAACAAATCAGGCACCCGGCCAACCTACGATATACGTTCATATAATAATATAATAGATAATGATGATGTATAGGTATGTGGCGATTTAGCGATCCACGACCTCGGTATAGACCAACGTTCCTCAAAGTGTGTTTCGCAGAACAGTTTCGAGGGTTTCGCCAGATGTATGTGATTATTGAGAAAATTATTTTATATTGTTTTGATTGAAATTTTTTTATTTTTTTTATTTTTAAACTTCAATCAACAATAATTCTATCATTAACAATATTTTAATTTTTTTTTTTTTTTTTTAGAAAACTTGGAATTGAGTTAGAATTAAAGATATTGGGGTTCCACGAAACAGACTATTTCTTAAGGGTGCTATGGTCGTAAACATTTGGGAACTGCTAGTTAAGACGATATGTATCGTCGTTAATGTTACATATTATAGTATTGGCAAGAATCGCCTTCAAGATGTATTATTTTATATTTTTTTTACTTATTATACTTACACGATAGATCGTTTCCGGTGGTAAAATTCAAATTTTTGTCAAGTTTATATACGTATTATGTTATTGTAATATATTGTGTTAGAATGTATTTGTGTCTGAAACATGGTTACGATTATAGTAGTGATATCAATGTTTGATATGAAATTGTTATCAATGATTTTTAATTCTATCTATCTTTATCTAAAGAGTCATCTGAATTCACTGCTCTAGGGTTGGACTGCACAACACCATCATATCATCATTTCATCAACGAATTGCTGGACCATAACCAATTATTATTCTCGTACATGTCTTATCCGGAACGGTTTCAATTTTAATTCACTATTTTTTTTTTTTTTTTATAATTTACTTATCATCTAAAGTTTAATATATTTGTTGATTTAAATTACTTCCACAAATCTGTTTTTCTTTAGCTATTTTAATTTTAAAAAAATGTTTATGCTTTATTAAGTTTTCGATACTAGTCAGATTAAATAGTATCAAATTATTGTATTAAAATTATACAAATTGGTTTTGAAGAGTTATCTATACACCAAACTTAAATTTCATCATGTCATTATAATAATGAAAAATCCTACGTAAAATGCTTAAATTATATACACGTGATACAAAATAGTTCAGATAACACTAGAAATGTCGGTATTTTTTGTGCACGTAAACATTGCACGGGAGTTAACTTAAGCCTATAAACATCGTGTCACGAAAATACCGTTATAATAATATTATTGTTATGACTATTATAAAGCTTTTCATAAATAAAATAGTGAGAGTGAATGTTTATTATACTTAAGCTGTGTATATATTGTATAATATGTATGATACGTTAGCGCCTGTTTTGTAAATGCCTACGCAAATATTTAACTTTATTTTAACAGTAAGTTTTTTTTTGTTTATTCAAATTTTTCGAGTGTTTACAGTTTTAGTAGTATTATGTGATGCATTTATATAGTAGGTACAATATAATACGTAGCGATGTTCAGTTAATATAAATCTAGGTGGTACTCGTATTCATACTTTCAGTAGAATATCTCAGAATTGTGATCCCATCTATAAAAAAAATAGGTAGGTATTCATTTAAAAAATATTTTTTTTTAATTCCAGAACAGGATAGCTATATAATCTTTAAAATATTAATGTTTGAAAATAGATTTCCTTGTAAGATAAATAATTATATTTTTTTTTTTTTTTTTTTTTGTTAAATATTCGTGTATATAAATTGGAACTATATAGTCATTAGAACAATAATTAGTTTTTGAATTATTAAATTATATTATTTATAAATAATTACACTAAAGATTTAATAATCCTTGATAGTGTATTTAAAAAATGGAGATCATTATGATAATTTTAAAATTATAGTTAATAAATAACTACTTTAGATTAATTAAAACTATTTACTTAAAATAAGTACTATGCTAAATAGTAAATATTATATGTTATATAGTATATGTATATTTGATTTAAAACTATAATATTAAAGATCAGCATTTTTAGAATATAACTATTTTATTATAATATCGTTTTACAACTTGGAAACTTATCATTTAAATTTCAATAAAAGTACATCTACAATTTCAAAAAAAAAAAAAAAATGCACTTTTTACTTTTTACTTAAAAGTATCTTCTTAAATTGTGCAAAAAGTATGTATCTGAATGAACCAATCGTTCAATAAGTTTGAAATTTTTTAATAACGGTATGTATATTTTAATACTTAGGTGCATAGAGCAATAACAGATAATACTTATATACATTTATAATGTAAAATACTTAATAACCTTATTAATTATATCATATTACTGTTTATCAACCTCAATTAATCTAATGACAGTTTCTAAAGTTATTAAACATTCTGTTTATAGCATTCAAATATAAGTAATTAAAATTCGCAGAAATCATAGTTTTAATAGTTGCATTATTAAAGGATAAAAGATGGGTGAGCATGTTTGCTGAATTTTTAACTTTACTATAAATTGTATTCGTACAGGTTATTAAATTTCATAAACCATATAATATATATTTACCTTAAACACTAAATACAGTTTGTTAACATTAGCTGGATGTACTTTAAGTCTTCCTCTACATATAGGATAGTTCGATTGTACCTATTTAATTTGTGCATTAGTTTTAAACTCGTGCATATAAAATACTTCTTTCTTTTTTTTTAATTTTATTGGTTGATAAAACATAATACATTTTAGTACAAAAGTGTATTGAATATTATTCTTACTTATAGGTATTTATTGAACTACAATTATATTTACTACAGCTAATTCTTTAAATATACGATTTTTTTATTAAAAATCTCAAAAGTATTGTTACTCTAAGAACAAAAATGTCTGTTGAATAATATAAATATATTAATTTAACAAGTATCACGTAAGAATATAATTTATTATCATAGGTTGTACTACTATCACTCATCGACTGTTTATACACAATTTGTTTCACGATCATATTATTATGTAGGTATCCTCTTGAAAATAGAAAAACATCGATGCGAATCATCTTTATTATTATATTATCATAAGCATATAATTATTTATTTTTACGGATTAGTGTGTAGTATCGATATGAGTATCGGGTAACGCACGATTTATGATGAGAACAAACGTGTCATAAAACGTATTATCTCCGATGTCTAGTTATACTAGCTATACATATAAAATAATACCAGCTAAAATTTATATTATATTACTATATAAATAATAATAGTTACAGTCACATATCGAATAACTGAACACATTATATTATATTATAAATTATAATATTATGCCCAATGCCCATACACCTATACATAGAAACACATTTTTCAGTTCACTAGAAGATCGTAGGTATTATATTTAACTTTAATATCTGTTAATTAAAATTAATTAACATAATACCGTTGTAGTTAGAAGTTTGACTAGCCTTGCCAAACCTTTATTAGCAAAAGGAAAAAAAATATGATATGATGGATAAGATTTTTCATTCACTGACACGAAATTATTTTATAGTAAGTAAAAAAAAAAACGTTAAAACACCGTTAATTAAATATTTTGGTCGACTAAATATTAAAACTTTGATTTATCTTGAGTCTTGGCATGAATATTACTAATATTTTGATAATTTTATCTAAAAATAGTTTTGACAATTTTGTTGTAGCAACTAACCCCTCTGAAGATGTATGATAACTGATAAGTGATAATAATGAAAAATATGTAATAACTGATATCTTTAATAGGATATCTTGTCTGTCAAGAAGAAAATTCGCACAGAGACAGCTTAAACGAATTTAGGCTCTATTATTATCATGATTATATTGAAGGCGTCTAACTAAATCTCTCTATTGACTATTCCTCTTCCTATAGTACTGCAGGTAGGGTGACAATCACAGCGAATCTACTATTCCTTTTTTATATGTTGTAAGAAATTCATCCCACTTTTACTTTATTATATCATAATATTTATATATGGGAGTAGTGGAGTGCAATGGTTACACAGCTGGCGGTGAAATGCATAGTCATCAGTTCGAACCTCAGTGCAGTATAAAAAAATACTACTTCGTATTACCCCGCCATCGTAGTTCGGATTGTTTTATGCTACCGCCGCCGCCATACCTACTCTATTAGGAGTGATGTTACCATGTAAAAAATATTTTTTTAGAGAAGGAAGTAGTAGTGTGCTAGGCATACTACTTCTCTAAAGTGATTACTGATAAGAAATTGACAAAGACTGATAAAGTTGTTTCAATAAAAAAACAATAATGAAAAAAAAATAGTACATTTATAATAAATTTAAGCTCCAACCGTCATGGATCATATATTTTAAAGAAGACGATTTTGTGAAATTTGGCTATTATTAATGAACAATAACCGATAAAACTGAGGTTGAAGTAATACAACTTGGTTTCCACTTCAGTTGTGATATAACAAAAAAAAAGGAATATGATAAGTAATAAAATGTATAAAACTACTTTTATTTAAATAATTTAACTGGTCAGAAAAATACCGTTGTAGCAATATAATTTTAAGTTAAGCCGGTTTAATTATATTTATACGTAGAATTTGTTCTGCGTATGCATCTTTTACGATATTTAGGATCAATATTATTATTATTCGTGTAATTTTGAAAACGATTTCCGCACAATGTGTAACTTTATCTCTAAACATTACAATCAAATGAAAAGCGTTTTTGCGCGTATAAAAAAAATATATTTGATAATGTATCGTGTAATTTAATATTTGTATTTTAACTCATTTGAATATTTAATAACTTTTCTATGCACGCAATAAAAATACACTACGTTATTATAGTTGTTGATTCATGTTAAATTTGTATTTATTATTTTGAAAATGTAAATTTCAATTGTCGAATAACTTATAATATAGTTTTTTCTTTATTTTTATTATTTATGTATTTTTAGGATTAACTGTAGTATACATTTTTTGAATCAATAAAATTAATGTGTATACGCGTAACGAATTATTATATACTTTTGACATTAAAAATATATTCAATAATATGTACAATAGTACCGACCTAGATAGATCAAACCAAAGAAGTAAAAAATAATAAACTGTTCATTACCTGTTATTAAATTATAAACCATATTATGATGTATACATTTTATGAATTTTTGTTGGGTTTTAAACCATAACTGTTTTTCTCTTCAAAAAAATCAATTTATATTTACGTATATATCATTTATATTAAAAATAGAATCAATAGTAGGTACCTACATAATATTATACATTACATAATTCCACAAACTATTATTACAACATCGAGCCAATAAACGATAATTTGATTTCATCATAACTTTCTCTATCTCACTATATCTGACTGAATATAATATATAAATCCGAACACTTTCCAATCGAATGGATCAGGATTCCTCGAACAACCCACAGAGATCTTCTGCACTTATACCTATAGGTAAACAGCCGAGCTCAGTCTCGTATAAAAAAAAAAAAAAAAACGTTTACTCTTCGTTTTTTCGTGGCCATCTGTCGGTAAAGTCATAATTTACTTCCGGCCATTTCGACAATAATTCGCCGACTCTTTGAACTAGAAAGTTGGTTTTGTTACATGGATGAGCTCGCGTAACGGTCTAAACGAAATATCGAACAAACACACGCACGCACACCCATATATACAGTATATATCGTATAATATATCGCGTTGTATAGCTATTGAATAGGATACTGTATTACCTAGTGGAAAAAAATAAACCGCTCTGGAAATAAGACTCGAGTTTAAATCTAATTGTGTATCGGAAACTCGAGAGTGAATCAGCTCCTCCAGTCTATGTAGCGGGGAAAGTATAAGCACAACGGCCCGTGTCCACTTTTAACGTTTTCGTGTGCAATATTTTTTTTTTTTTTTTTACAATAACATCCCTTCGCAGGTGAACCGAATATCCTGCAGGGTGCATCTCTCGAACGAATACGTCTTTCGTTTTATTTTTTCCCTACGCGTACACCGCACCATCGCCAGCATCACACAGTAGTTTATTGTTGTTTGTACGACTAACGATATATTACGCGTATACCTACCAACATATAGTTTCTCAAAGAATGCTAGTTTTTACGGATTTGACACTGCGGAACAATGGCACGACTCGACATGTATTATAGGTATAATATCGTATATTATACATACCTATTATATATTGTATAACATCGTCTTCTTTTACAGAAAACATTCTAAGCCCATAAATTGTTTTTTTTGAGATTCCTATTGAATAAAATATTATGCTAGAGTCAAATAAATTAAATTAAGTTTTTTTCTTTAAACAGACCTGGCTAACCGAGAAATGATTTTAAATGTTGTACGATTTTAATGTATAATATTTTGCGAGTATATTCTAAAATATTATAGTAATTTAATACATTTTGAAAGCAGTTGAAAAAAATTAAATTTAAAAAAAAAAATAACGTAATTTTCGTAGCTCATTTTTGTTATTTGGTATCGTTTCAGTCTAGTATATTTATTAGATATCTGTTAATAAACTCAAAATTATGTAATAAAACTCGTAGCCAAAGCCGTTGCTTATTATTATTAAACGTATATTGCAGACAAGTTTTATACAGACGACGGTTTATGAAAATATCTAAACAGTATTGTTGAATTCGACAAAAAAGTATATTATGTTTATTATTACTATGTATAATAACATTCATCGAGTTATTATTTTAATTATTTATTGATTTATTTTGTTCATATTATTTTTCATAAATTCACCATGACGATCTAGCATCTACACAAAAATAATATTTTTTGCTTAAGCCGATTTAAGTACTCTCTGCATCGCTGTAACATAATAATATCGTAACACGGCTCAGTGAATAGGCCATTTAGGTACACTGGTATCGTCGGGCTGCTTGGCTGATGTACTTTAACCCTTATAATACAGTCGGTTGATATTATACAATATACATCAAAGTATAATAGTTCATATAAGTAATGAGATAGAATTATTATGTATATATCGTGAAATATAATATGTTTATAACGGACTGAACTCCATTTTAGGTTTTTGTTTTTTTTTAATTTTAAACTGACGACAAGGGAGAAATTATTTTTAACCTTATTACTCCAAGTATTAGGCGTCTGTCGTTGTAAACAAAACACAAACTAGCTTTTGTTTTTAATGGAAAAATTATAGTTACAGTTAGTTATGTATACATTTTTCTTATTAAAGGGAAAATCGTTACAACAATGAACAATATAATATTGTGGTCTTACCACGTGTAAATTTAATCAGAAATAATTTATTTATTTTATAGTTTTATAATAATCTTATTGATCTACAATAAAAACAATTTTAAGTATCATATACTTTCATAAATAACTTTGATATAAGCCCATATGAATGCTAAAATTCGCACAGATATTTTTGAAGCTGGAACATTAACTAAATCGAGCTGTCAAAACGTGTTGCCGTATTTCATCGATTGTCACTATATCGTAGATCGATCATTTATATTTTCAGCAGAGATATTTGCAATTTATACTCATGTTTGGTATGATTTTTTATTTTTATCATACTGTTGCGTTTGTTATTATAACATGCGTGTCACATATATGCAATACACACACGACGTGTTTTTTCACGTTATTATATTTGTATTTGTCATAACCGGCTTGTATAATAAGAGAGAAAGATTAAAGCTGACCAACAACTGTTTAAATTAAAAATATGTACTTATCTGACTTAAATACTATGTTTATACCATATAATAATTTTCAATTTTTTAAATTACCAAACATTTTTTAGTTGTTACTTAAACTTGTTTCTCTTATTTTTTACGTAAACTACAGACTCTTATCGATACATTTTTATTATTGGGTAAAATGAACAATAACCGTCAACTATTTAATAAATTACTATAATAAGTTATTGAAAGTAGATTTAGTGATTCATTATTGATCCATTATAATTAGATGAATCATTGAATTGTTTAATTTTTATATTACTCGACATATTAAGTTTTTGAAATTAATACTTGAAATATATATAATGAATAATTATGTGTAAAATTATCTTCTCTCCACAATATATAAACATCAAATATTAAAAATAATTTATGTATAATTGCTTTCATCTTACGGACTATTAATTGCATTAGTAATTATGAATTTAGTGTTATTCATGCATTAATGTAAAAAAAAAATATGTACTATAATACTTGAAAAACTCTTAATAACTATGTTCAATCGTTATTACGATCGAGTGGACTGGGTGCAAAAAAATTAAGTACATAATATAAAAAGTCGTGCTACATAAATTTCATTAGGTTCGGTGTACGATTATGTTACGTATTATGTCTTACTATTAATATTTTATTATTAAGTTATATTGATTTTTATTTTCATGTTGACCGTATTAAAATTATTCAGACTTTAATGAGTTATTAGAAGAATATATAATTATGATTCATATTCATTGCACACAACCTTTTATAAATAGGTTTTGTGTGACCAGTCCTAAGACTTAATTTTACCATATTCGCTTCAAAGTCCATAGTTGTATACGAAATATATAATATGATAATATAAAAAATCACATTATGACGTCTTTCTAATGGCGACTTATAAATTGAAAATAGGATTTTGGTCAAAGCTCTTCCGTCACCACTTAGGAATTATATTTCACGCGTTAAATTAGCCCCGAGTCTGTGTATATTATACTCGTATATATACATATTTTAGAGGGATGAGAATGAAAAAGCAGCGTTCAGGCTCAGTTTTGGTTAAATTTTGAAATGGACAAAACGTGTTTGAGGGATTTTACTGACGGCTTTTGTCGAATTTGTTAATTTTTAAGTAATAATCATTAGAAAATACTGAGAAATAAGTTATAAATATAATAAATACCAACATAAATATGGTTTTTTAATATATATTTGTTATTTTTGTACTACTAATCTCTGTATAATAATGATAATTATTAATGTTAAATTTCCTATTACTGTTAATTTATATAATACTCGTATAATCGTATAATATATTAATATGTACAATTGTCAAAATATAATTTAATACCAAATCATACCACCACACATTGTATGATACATATATATTTATTTTTTATTCACACATTTTAAGATAATACTGTTGTTTTTTCAATATACTTTATAACATTGGCATTAAAATAGTAAATGCTTTAAATTGTGTTTACTGTAATTATTAATATTATGTAAAATTCATTATTTAAATATTAATATATTATATTAATTATTATATATTCTATAGTTATACTAATATTTATGAGCTAAGAACTTTTTATCCATAAACCATATTTTCTTTTTGTACACATAATTATTTTTTTTTTACCAGGGCTTATCGACAACTATATTGCTCAAATAAAATGACAGGCCAAGTAAATTTCAAATTCGTGACACCCATGGAATGTATTGAGAGCCTCCGCTTACATCTCACTAGGAGAACTTGTCAACCGAGTGCTTCTCTTTTATGTTATGTCAGCCAGTTTTCTATAATGTTTAAATAAGTAGGTGCCTACTCTCATGGTATAATTAAATTAAAAAATATTTCCCCTTAAATGAAATCTTTTTAAATCGTTATAGCATTCCGTTTGGCGTTATTAGTACAATTCGCATTCCTGAAGCCTCATCGACGGTGATCGCTCTTTTTAAAGCACGTGATGAGGGTAGCCATATTACACGTATTATAACATATTTGTTTTTAATGTGTCTTCGTCTATGGAACGAGCCGTTGATGAGAGACAGCCAGAGTACTTATTACTTGTGCATACGGTGAGTGTTTTGTATGTATGTGGCGTCACTCGGAGATGAGCGTGGACGGATACGCGTGATGATGCATGACAGGTCCACGCGAGCGCGTTAATAAACATTCCATAAACGTTAACTCGCGCTGGTAAGTGAAGTGAAGAGACTGAGAGACCAGGAAAGAGGGTTACCAGAGAGAGAGATAGAAAATAGAGGCGGAAAGGCATGCTTTAGACACCTATTTTGCTGCGGTTACCGCCAATACCACGCACGGTCCCAGAATTCGGTCCATCAATCATGCGCGCGACGCAGTAACTTTCCGATTACAAGAGATTTACGAGCAATTACACGCGCTGCTTTCATCCCTCACCTCCACCACCGGTATGTCGTATCTCTCCTCTATTCCCGTCTTCGAGCACTACCTCTTACCCAGCAAATACTACTCTCTCCGAATCGTCTCCTCAGCTCTCTCTTGTCTTCGTTTGAAACTGTTGGCACGAACAACACGTAACGATGATAAATGATTACTCGGGTGGTGCGTCGGTGTGGGATTCTTTGCAGAAGGCGTCATCGGTGGTGGTTTCACGCGATCGTCCGTCCACCTCACGTTATCGTTTAATAGTATATTCAATATAATAATATACATACAGTGAGTTTTACATCCCTTTACCTTTATCATCTACTCTCAAGAGACACTTTTGTTTTCCCTCATATTTGTTTTTCGGCAGATATTAACTTAACCCCACCCTATTGACTAGTTTTCTGGATCTATACACTATACACCTTCTAGATCAAATAAACCTTATTTTATTATTTTTATTATTATCACTTTACTTAACGTTTCATGTACACTCTCTGTTCACTGTAAAGGTCTCATAACTATGTTTATGGCGGTTGCAAACGATTGCCGTTACTTAGTCACACAGTAATATAACAAAAAAATATTTTTTAAAAAGCCAGTGGATAGTATTTTACGTGGAGCTAAATGTAACAAATTTATTTTCATTTTCGTAAAAAAAACTTTAGTTCCTATAAAGTGTATAGCATTGTCAATATGCGGTTTCTGTACGACTCGACGATGATTCGATAACAACACAATAGTGGCTGATTATGTTTTTCTATTTCATAAAACTTTTTCAATCATATCTTGACATACACAAATATTGTCCATTTTGATTTGTCTTGTATTTTTGACCCCTCGCCATGATCTATTCCGAAGTATGATTGATTTTCCACCACACATAAATAGATGACAAACGTTTATGTCAAGTGAATTTATAAAGAATGTATTGGTTTTGAGGTGACACAAGTATGTATGTTTTATATATATATATTTTTTTTTTTTTTAAGTATAAAAACCTATCGGAAACTACCTTTTGCATCATTATATATGTATCATGTAATTTTTATCTCTGTAAATAGATAAATAATTATCTAAGGTTTCGATTAGAAAGTGTTAATGTTTTTTTTTTTTTTCAGATGATAATATTTTACATAAATTTCATTGAGAATTCAATAATGAAAAACAATAATGGTCTTAAAAAATTCTGTTTAGAACAAGGTGCTAATGATAGGTTAGATCCTCCACTAAATACGTATATGTGATGTTAGCTAATATGAAATAACTAAATAATGTCCTCAGAATTAACAAGAATGAGTGTAAATTGATCATGTTTTTTTGTATATATGCACGTTATTTGAAATTTTGTTATATTATGTTTTGACGCAAGATAGAAAAACGCTGTTTATATTACTCGTATTCCATATAAACGCCAACGATAATTTTGAAGTATTTTTGTATGCTGTGTGGTCGTCGCATTGATCCATCTAGAAATTAAACACTTTTTGTGATTTTTATAAATAAAAAACATAATTCAAACAGAAACAAAACCTATTGATAAGCATGTTGGTAGTTAAAATGAACTACTGCTACGTATTTTCTTGAGAAATAATATTATTCTATTATTCGAAATAAACGTGCCAGTAGGTATTTCTATGCACTAGAGTTTAGTAACTAGACACTTCTATCGCTTTAATGACCTTTAGAGCGCTCATAAAATACACACAATTCACTTTAGCGTATTAGCAAAGTGTTTATTCATTTATTTGAAATTAAGCTCGACTTATTATTGTTGTTTCTAAAAAAAATAATTCATTATTGATTGATTTACTCAAACATTGCACGACTAACGTTTATTGATCATTACTAAACTTTTAATATTCTTTTGTTTTTTTTTTTTTTCAAAAGTCGTTGGAAAATTCAAAAAATAATTTTGAGTGTTATTTGAAATTATATGTTGTAAATTTTTTGAGATTTTACTGGGCCAAAAAATTGATAACTCTAGATAATTGGTACCCATATTTACAATTTATACAGTTCATTTTTACTAGCAAGTTAAATTATGTAGGAAGTAACATGAAAAAAAATAAAAATAAAAATAAATACCGATATTAATCAATTCAAAATATTTACATATCTAACGTTTTTTAAATCAGTAAAACTTAACTAACATCAAAAATATACAAAATGTTGGCCATTAAATTGTATTTAATGAGTATAATTAAATATTTTTATTTTAAAGGTACAGCACATACAGCTACAGATGGTTATGAGTTTAACATGGTATTATATATTTTCTTATAACCATAAATTACAATACATATTACATGGCTATTCAAAATTCATCATTCGATACTTTGCATTAGGTTTCCTGGGTTACCTGATCTTACGCCATGCGACTTCGTATTTTGGGAATATGTTAAAGATATTATATATTTACTATTATATCATCAACTTAAAAAGAACTAAAAATCAGAACAATCATTTTATAACGGATATGTATGGAATGAATTAGAGTTTTGACTAGTTGTTATTTGTGTGATCAAAGGAAGCAACTGAGAATATTTATTGTTACCATTACATAAATTTGAAATATTATTTTTTTATTTAATGTATCACATTTACAATAAATCTAAAAACTAAAAACATATAATAATTTGAAATTAGATGAATCATTTAAATTTAATCCTGTATTTTATTTATAAATTAAAACTAATTTTTACGGTTTTTTTTTTTTATCAAAGTTATTATTTATGTGTGTATGCAATTAATAAATTGTCGATGTCATTTACAGTATGCTATAAATTGAACTTCTAAATAAGTTTACATGTTACAGGTACATAAGATAGAGTCAGTAGCCAAAAACGTAGTGAGTCTGAGATTACCGAAGCGATGTGTCCGTTTCGTTTTAATACACATCGACGATCCAAAACAAATCAAACATAGTTGCAATTACAAAAAATAAATAAATCAAATCGATCACTAAACTATTTGAAATGTGTACCGGTACAATTATGGTTTTTAACACCAGATAGATTTTTACAATAGTATTAAACATATTAAGGCACTTATATAAGGATTTCGTTGTTTCCTCTGATAATATAACTGATGGCAGCTTAAAAACATTAGTTTCTAATATCTTTTAAAATATTTTTCAATAATTATACCTAGATATGTTTTTCCTTAATGTATCAACATTGTTCTATTTTAAATTGAACTAAATAATTATAGTAGATATTAAATAAAATACAAAATATTAGTAAAATCGATAAAACCATTTTAATCTTTACACTTTATTAGTTAATTTACTGCTAATAACTTGTTTAAAAATTAAAGCATAAAATAATTTTTTGGGGGTCCTAAGTCCTAACTAACAATTATTCAATTTTATTACTATGATACAATACAATTTACTATTTTTCGAGTAAAAAATTGTTTTTTTTTTTTTTTTTTTTTTTTTTTGAGAAATATAATTAATATAATTATAGATCCAATATTTTTTTGTTTTCTCCGTTTCCCACATAAGTCCTAATAGTTGCCATATGTATAGTTAAAAAAAAAAAAATTAAAATTAAAAAAAAAACTTATCATATACAAATAAGTTTATGTGTAATTATCTATATTTGTATGAATCACAAGCAATCGCCTGAAAAATGTCAGTTGGTTCCATGGATCAATCACTATCATGCAACTTTTTATATTATTTTTTTTTTAAATACATCTATTACTGTATACATAAACAACTGAAAACTTAATTGGCTACATATAAAAGGTAACTCCTGTTCATTAATACATAAAACAAAATATTAATATATAACAAACAGTTATCATGTTAGATGATTAAATTTAAAAGTACATAGTTAAGATAACATTTTGTTTAACATTATATTTTTTTTATTATTTATTATTTAATTGAATTTGTCGGGACTTTCTGTTAAATCCCATATTATTGTATATAAATCGTGTAATTATAAAATAAAAAATGTCTGTGCTATATTATCGTATTGCAGTATGGTAACGGATGTTGTATTCAAAAAGGGGTAGAAAATAAATAAATACGAGTATGTGTTTCTCGTGCAAAACCACAAATATTGAATTCATTAAAATCCTCAAGTTTATGACGAGTATCAAAGAACATACGTCCGTAAACCACGTGGGAAATCAAATATTGTGGAATTTTCTTCAGTTTTATTTTATTAGTATTATACAGTCAAAGAGTATTTCGTTTAAAGTGCCCTGCCTGACTTTATATCCACCATCTGAGACGTTTAAAGGTTCGCGCACATCTCATACTAGCAGCTATGTATCTATGCATATAGAATACATTGATGTAATAGAAGTTACTTAACAATTTTTATTTCAAATAATGAACGGAAAAAAGTTCGTAAACATAATACTGTTTTGGTAGTTGTATCGAAATCCAATATAATATTGCTAGATAAAAATACTCAATAGTAATTATGGTAAAAACTATATTAAAAGAAATATTATCAGATTTGTCTCAGTTTGTAATGCTACAGATTAAACTTGTCACCGGTCCGCTTATCGTATAGGTGAATTAATGTCAAATTCAAAATAATCCAACGAAAGAGGCGACCAAAGTTTTATATGCAGTACAAAACTATGTACTTATGATGTGTCCAATATGTGTAGTGGGTCTAACTTTACTTTAATTATGTTTTTATTTTATATTTTATTCATAAATACTTACTTACATATTAATTTAAAAATTAGTGTAAAAAAAATATTGAAATATTAAAATATAATAGTAATAAGTCAAAATAAAACAATCTTTTAAGATTTGAACCATAAAATAAATATTGACATTATATTATGGTCTAATATACGCTTTAAAGTACCAAAAACACAATATATTTTAGTCCCTGACAAAAATATAGTCATTGTTGATTTTGTTGCAACGCCGTAGAGTGATTTATTTTAAATAACAGGTACACATACTCCTCAACGAATACATTAACTGCACTCAAGCTATACCCACTGCAACTCTTCAATAAATCATATACTAAAACGTTCTATTTGAAGAGAGTATAAAAGAGTAAACAAATATAAATAATATAATGTATATTATATCAGATCCATAAATGCGTTGTTGTGTACATTATATCGAATGAAAAATCCTTCAAAGAAATTCACCTTGCTAAACTGTGTTTAAAAGGAAAATCTGTTAGTGTACCTAACGTCAAACAACCGCCATCGAAGATTAGATAAGCACACGTTATAGAATGTCTAATATAAACATTCAATAATCGGTTTTTCTTCGTTTATTTTGAAATATTATTCCAAATGGACAGTGAACACCAATAATAATCGTTAGCATATTTTCCGTCTGGGTTAAAATTGTATGGTACCTAAAAGTCTTCCTATTCTCCCATAATATTTTGCAATTTCACATATAATATGTATTATATTTTGGTCATTAGAATTTAGAGCAATAATACATATATGACTTTAAGTTAAAACAAATATTGAAAAATGCGAAAAAAAAATGTACTTATATACAATTTAATATTTATAATATTGGTAATTTCTCAAAGAAATTCAAAAAATTAAATTCCTAGGAATTAGCACAATATTTTATTCCACTCTCATACTTCAATACTTATTGAAAAAAATATGTTATTGTACATTAAAACCGTTGTACTATAAATCATGTATTGCACTAGCTGGAATCAAAATAATTTTAAAAAACACTGTCTCAATATTATTTTAATGCCTAAGAAAATTCCTTCTCCGGGTAACTAAAGCTATAACTAATAATTGGCAACTGTATCTATAGTACTTATTGTTAGATTCTCAAAAAAAAAAAAAATGTAAATATACACTTTCCGGGTGGATGTTTTTATTATTTTCCATTAAATTCTTCACGATTCACAACGTATATAATATCAAAATGATTTTATAAATAGGTTCTAGGTAGATCATCGATTGTGATCCATCATATTATAGTTATATTACTAAATTGTAATCACCGGCTCGTTGGTAAATCGTAACGCGCTCTCACTCTTTAAAGTTTAAAATGCAGTTCATTGTGTTTGTAGTTGCAATATTATTATATTGTATATGTTAAAACATTTATGAAAAAAACACGCTATGAAAAAATGAAAATAAATGCATGAATCTAATAACATTGTAAATAGATATTTATTTTTTTAATTGCTGTTTTGACGTGTTGACGACAAAATATTGGTAGTATACAGCCTAATAAGGATACATCATTTTACAGTAAAAATCATTAAACTATAATTTATGCTACAATAAATGAAAAAAGCTATTTTTAGACGTCTTAGTAAACATAACGAACAAATAAGAATTATTGTAAAACTGTTATTTAAGCTCCCGTGGATACCCCGTCGCAAATGTTGTTATAACATAGTCGTGTATTTATGAATTAGAAGATATTTATCATAAAGGATGAATTAAGTTTAACCGTCGGTTTTAATCATATTGTTAAACACGAACAAACTATAAAAGATGAAAGTCTGGAAAATAATATAAAACTTAATAATTATTATGGTTCGGTAGATAGTTTTGATATGGAGTGTACAATAATATTATTTTAATTTCAAATAAAAAAAATATAAAAAATAATGTCAAGTCTGTCGGTCTTGGTTAAACAAATTAGGTCAATTATTTTTAATTCAGTTGAATGAAATCAAATTACTCAATCAAGATGAATTCGCGCTGTAACGAAATAGCACGTGAGGTGTATTATACGCCGAAAGTCGTCGACAATTTAAGATGATCGATTTCTGAAAATTAAGCCGATTTAACGAAATATACTCTGACTTCATATCTATTCTATATTAACATTATCTTTTTTCTTTTATACTTGTCTGGTTATCAAAATTGTAAAATTTTATCTGTGACCGCTTTTATAACCCATTTGACCGATTTATCTAATTCTAAAACAGTGGACGCTGCTTATAAGACTTACTTTGGGATCAACACAAAGTGCAGAGTCTTATAACCGAATGACATTACATATTAGTGAATAAATGAAAAAAATATGATTAAAAAATTGAAATTATATTATTATATAAATTATTTTGTATTAGTTCATACTTATTGTTTATGACGATAATTGCGATAAATGGGAAATGAGAATTGAGATCAAATTTGTTGTACATACCATAAACCTTATACTATAATATATAGTATCATTATAGTATGAGTGTATTACACAAAATTATAATGAATCAATTGTTATTCATTTCCATGAAATACCTTATTTAACTAATGTACCAATTATTATGTAACATTAAACTAAAAGTCTTAAAATAGAAACTGAATTCATTATACCATGATTTACACAATAATATTATGGTAAGTAAGTGTAAATAACAATGTTTTTGGTCGTAAAGAATGGCATCACTGCTGATACGCTAGGAAAGACCGCACTACCCATCCGCATCCTCCATAGATATTCCGTTTATTAGTATAAGGTTAATGGTACATACACACATTACAAAGCATGAATTGAAACCAGTAAAAATTAACAAAAATATATAATTTTTGAAAACAAATTTATTACATAATTTCAACCAAACGTGTTTATTTTCTACCATTTTTTTCACGAAATTTAAGTCTTATAAACGAAGTGGTGTGAGTCTTATAACGAGGGCTCGTAAGTTCATGCATTCGCATGTTTTTTATGCTACATTAAAAAACATACCAAGTAAAGTACAAATCCGTTTCATAAAAATAATAATAAAAATATAAAGTTTAATAGTGCATGATTTTCCATATTTTTGGTGTTAGAACATAGGTATTTGTCATATTCTTGAATTTTTTTGGTTGTTAGCGCATATTATTTCATGTAAATTCAAGAAAATTGTTTTTCGTGAAAAGTATTAAATATAATAAATATAAAATCGCTAATAATACAATGTAATTTATAACTTTTTAAAGTAAAAATAATTTTTATAAAATAAAATAGAATAATAAGGTTAAGCTTCATAAGGTGTATTAATTTATTTTTATTTTAATAAAATTTATGAAATTGAAAAAAATTACTTTAGGTACCCATAACTATGAATGTCTATTAACCTAACTGATTTTGATCGATAATGTATAAACTTATTTTAATTTTTTTTTACATATTTTAAAATTCTAAATGCATGTTTTTAGATTTTTAGTGCATGAACTTATGAACCCTGTTTATAATCGAATTTTTATAATGTATTAGGATACGTCCAGAATGTTCCGCATAATTTTGAGTCTATTTAGCCAGCGGTCGCCAACCTTTTGGACCTCACAAATCACTAATTTCATAACTCTTAATTCTACGGACCATTTATACTCATACATTTTAAATATCAAATTTAAAAAAATAAATAAATCAACGCATATTATATAATGTATCAATAGAGGGTTTTTTTTATTTATAGTAAAATTATTTAAGTTAGTTTAATTATTATTGATTATAAAAAATGAATAAATAAAAGTTAAAATTAAGACTGGATTCGAATCATTAGTGTTCTTAGAACGTATTGCGATAACGATATTATGTTTATTTATTTTATAACATGCGATAATAATAACAGTATTATTACTCGTTTATTTTTATTTATCTTAAACTGAACCTACATACAGCAACATTATGCAATACTTTGGTATATTACGATTATAAACTCAACATTATGAATAATGTTTAAATTTTTTTGTGGTCCACCAAATTCTTACCATGAACCACCGGTTGGTGACTGCTGTATTAATTGACTTAGCCTTATATTAATGAGCCTTATAAGCGGCGAACACTGTATATATATTTTTTTTAATTTTCATAGTCGTTTTAAATCTTAAGAAATATAATACATAAATACTGTTTCATCATATTTACACTGATTTATAGCTGCTTTTATGAATAATTAAGTTTAGAGTTCGTACAGTTTCTTGCTATTAAATTATAAATTATAAACATCGATACAATTCGAGTAAAAATAAGTGTTTTCGATCGATGCGGTATCTATGTATCTACTAAACCATAGTTATGTGATATGTATTATTATATACGTATTTGACATATTTATACATTTTTATATTAGTTTCATCACATTTTTATGCAATATTAATTTAAATATTATTAATGTTAGAAGAACCTTAGAACTGTGTGTGGGCGACTCTGTCACCAAAAAATATCAAATTTCCGTTACTCCACCACGAAATACACATACCTACACACATACTTGCTCACTTAACTTCTTTCAGAATTAAAGCTGTTATAATCAATTATAATAAAATTGTCATTTCTTGGCGTGTATACCGTCTATGGTGTAGACAGAAAAAAAAACGCTGACACGACGAGCGCTTTTATTCGAAACGTTATACTAATATAGTCTATATTATTATACGTAACAGTAACGGCGACGATGTTAATCATTACGATGATAACAATAATAATAATAACAACAACAATTTCCTAGCTTGATGACGTTCGTCGTACACAGCCACGGCAAATGATCGAAACGGCTTACCCGGGCGCGCCACTGCGAAGTTAATTGATCATACATCATTACGATACGAGTTTATACGTATATATATATATCACACATATAAATGTATATAATATACACTTCATAGTACGTGGTCGAGAGCGAAAGAGTAATACATACGCGGCGGCAAAGTTGTTTCGATGGAAGGCATTTATGATTGATGAGTCGTTTGCGGCAGAGCAAAAGTCGCTGGTTCCCGTCGTCGCGAAATCGCTGGTCTACCGCCCGTTCGCCCTCTCGCCCATCAAAGGGTTTTAACCGGAAATTTGTCCGTCCGCGTAAGTTAATTTTTTTTTCCCATTTCATTCGTAGTGTCGTTGTTAGACGTAACCACGAGTACCTACTACGACCAAACGATAAACGTCATGATTCACCAAGCATCCTTGCCCCATTTTTTCTCCGATAGTATAAACTACAATACGAATTAATCTGGTTTTTGGAACTTTTAAATATTATACTTGAAAGGCAATATTTTCAATTTTTTTAAATTTTTACGCTATTAAAAAAGTGGCGATTAAATTTTTTTACTATGTGCAAATAATGCAAATTGAAAACCTCTACAAACTTACAATTTTGTTTAAAAATATTTTTATTGCGTAGGTAGCTACTAGCTACTAGCTACTTACTTAAATGAGCTATTAAGTCATTTGCTTCAAAATACAGATTGCCTATGGCTAAATAAAAGAAAATATTTTGGAGATAATAAAGTAACTACTCGTAGATATATTATCAAACCAATTTAAATATAATGATGCGTAATAAGAATATTTAAAAAAAAAAATCATCTGAGTTAATCGTATTGGTTTAGAATTTGGCTAAAACGTATATTTACGAATATTTAAAAAAAAAAAACCATATTTGAGGATAAACTAAGAACAACTTGAGCTATAATGTTTAATTGATATACCATAAATTTAGATTCACGATGTATTATTGCCTAACCCTATTAACTGCCACTTGTTTATTATCTATGTTTATGCACGGCACTAGAGTTTTTTTTCAAGGGGGGGGCAGAGCGGGGTAAATATTTTTTTTTACATGGGCTAAGGTTTTTTCAACAAATTTTGAGGTTTTTAAATAAAATATAAATTTTTTTTTATGTACCTTATGTATGAAAATGTTAGATCATAGACTTTCATCAACTATATTAATAATGATGTACAAAAATGATAATTTCTTTATTACATACCTTTGTGAATGAATAATTATTATGTTTCTTTTACTTACAATTCATAAATATAAATTAAAGTAATTGTGTTTAGTTATGATCAGATGAATTTGTTTTTACTCAACTTTTAATGCAATGATTGGAGACATTTTTGTTTGTTTATTTTTATCCAGTGATTGGTACTTAATAAAGGTAGGTAATAATAAACAAATAAAAGGTTTTTTTCTTATTTTACAAATTTCAAAACATATTTTATTAAAATTGTAGTAGATTTTTTCCTTATTAGATAATACTAGTAGGTTAATCCACCTTAAAAAGACCGAAGATGTTATTAGTTCAAAATTCATTAATTAAATTATTATAATCTATACTAAATTCAATTTATTTAATTGTGACAAATATATTAAATAAACTAAATATTGATATTTTACGCAATATCTGTTTATCCCCCCCCTCACTAAGTGATTGAAAATTTTTAAACGTTAAAATAGTTAACAAAAATGTATAAAATTGCATCAATATCAGTAGGAATAATATTTTTTTAAATTAAAATTTGTGATTTGCTACCTAATATTTAACTAGTAAATTTCAAGTTTTTAGTTCAATATATTTTTAAATTGGTATTTGCATAGTATATTATGTATTAAAGAATCTACTTTGTATTTTTTTGTTGAATTTTGGAGATTGAAATAGTTCATGATTATATATTAAAACGTAGATACTTAAAGAAATCCTTTCTTTTTATTAATTATTAAATAACTTCTTACACAATATTAGTGTATTAATTAAATATATTAAAAATAATAAGTACCTAAACTATAATATTTTTACCTGTATACAACAAACATTAAATTAAGTTAATAATATTCTTCGGCTTTTTTGTGTATAAAATATTAATATTATTAAATCGGTTTTTATAACAGCAAAAACTTAAAACACATATCATCGAAAATACGAAAATATTTACATAATATTACTAATTTTTAAAAAGTATATTTCATAAATTCTCTGATGTAGCTCTTTTAAAAATAATGTTTTATGACTTTATTATTTCGTACATATTTTTTAGTAGGGGGGCTGGCGAAGGGGCTGAATTGTTTTCTGGGGGGCTAGAGCCCCACTTTGCTCCTCCCCCCATTGATGCCGTGTCTGCCTACGTTAATTTGGCCTATTAGATGACTGTAATTTAAATTGTATTATTCAGAACACGATCAGTGTAACGTATGTGTGATTATCAAAAATGAAAGCACCAAGCTAGAATAAATTATTTTTGTCTAAAGATTCCGCTGAAAATCGTCCCTGAACTTGAGATTAGATATTTGGTCGTTTATCAAATTATAAATTATATTATTGAATAATCTAATATATTTAATAGATTTTCACAATACCTATATATTAATCATATTATTCTTGTGTAGACTGTACAAATTAGTACAGATTATACAATACAGATTATTGATTATTATTGTTAACTTATTTTTGTTTGGTAAAATATAAAAAGAAAATATCTACTCACTATGTTTATTTTAAATAGAATATAATTTTTTTTACGTTTAGAAAATTAATTATTCTCGTGCTTTTGACAAAATGCAAAATAAAAGTTTTTTTTTCATATACTGATCGTGAAAGCGAAAATCGTAAATTTAAACTCACTATTATTAGGTACATTTCAAAACGATACGATCGATTAAAACATGAAACGATGACAAAAACGACGACATTGGATTTGCGTTCGGTTGGATAAGCACTACAATTTAGTGTTGTTATTCAAACGCCTCGTCGAAAAATACGAAATGCATTCGATCTTTATCACAGTGACAACAACTAAAGGATGTGGACGACACGAGATGACAATATTAAACGAGCTCTTTTGCTACAAGTTCACACGCGGATAACACATTTTTGTACTCTTCTACATTTTTAAGCACGATAACCCAATTTTATCATTTTATATATTATCTTATTCAAATCATAAATTTTGGAATTTTTTAAATGTACTTTATTACGTCATTTTATTATTTTATTTATGGCGATATAAATAATTGAATTCATATTTCGTTATCAATCGTGTATATAGATACTTTTATTTTGAGTATAGACTATAGATTTCCAGTTAAAATATTCTCTGTCTGAATTCTCAGTTAATTTGAGCTGAAAACTTGATTATTTAAAAAAGGTGAGAAAATGATAAATCGATAAAAAAAAATACATTAATAATGACCTAAAAATGTTAATTAATGTATTAATAAATTATAACTTCAACAAAAATATTAAATACAATTTTTAAAATTTAGTGAGTGATATTTTTTTAAACTAAGTTTTTGTTTAAAATATCATAAACTAACTATACAAATGGCCATATTATGTTAGAAGTGTTGCGTACTTGGGTGTACAAAATATCTATTGCTTGAAAATATATTTAACGTTTTGACAATCTTATCGTATAATTATGATAAAAGTTATCAATCATAATAAATTTAACAATCCCTGAAAATCTGACCGCCTAAAACCACAGCAGCGTTGTCAATGTTAATTATATTTTAGCTTATTAAATATGTCTAAAATGCGTTGACTGTTATTCAATTAATTTATATTATGATATATTATTGCATAAAGTTAATTTAGTATGAGTGTTGAAAGTATTCAAATTATATCTAATACCTAGTAGTGATAGAAGTGAAATTGAAAAAGTGCAATGTGTTTGAGAAACTTACCTGTACTAGAAGTTAATTTTAAACTATACTACTCTTGCTTCAATGAATGTAATCAACTTTGTCTGAACGATTAACACGAGATTTGCCTAGAACGATCAACACGGCACTCATAACAAAGAAAAATAAATAGAATAATATCACATTATTTTATTAGGAATATATTATAAGTTATAAGTATATATTGCGTATGCATTTTCCTAATTATTTTTATTTTTAGTATAGCAAAAATCCGTACAATACAATAAATTACAAACATTTCAAACTAAATTATATTTTTTATTGTGTTTTTAATTTGTATATTATATTTTGTTTTATTACTACATTTTATTATTTTAAATAATATATTTGTTTTTAAATAAAAAAAAACATACAACAATTATTAAACGATAATATACATTAATTTTAGTTCATGAACAACACATTTATTATTAATATTTAACACATTAAATGTTAATTATGTTAACATTATGTTTAATATGAAGTTATATAATATAAATTCATTTGAAAATTTTATACGTTCAAACTATATTATTTTTATTTTTTAATATGATCAATTCTCATTCTTTTTTTAGGTGATATTATTCCGATAAGTATTGGTATGCCTATTTGCTTTATATATACACTATTACTTCCGGAGCTTCAGTGACCTGCGCACTTTGTTTACGTAATTATTATTAACATGATGTACCCATGTCATATAGTATTTATGCCGATATGTATCATCGCGTGGACTGAAGCCAAATACGAAATATATATTTCTGATTAGTTTATGAGGTAGATACGCGTAAATTATATGAACTCAAATCCGGCTGACGGGCATTAATAACGCAGCTTTTTGGTTATTAATATTATTTGGCGATAAAATATAAATAATTATAACGATAGATGAAAATTGATCATACCGCATCGCGGTAGGTGCGTACGTATAATATTATTATTTATTATAATCGTGAATCGTATAAGTTCACAACGGTACGACAACGTTTGCAATAATTTATATTTGCATAATAAGGGAATATTTGTGCATAAGTATTACGAAAGCAAATTATTTTACATTTATAGCTTTGGTTATTCTATACCCGAGGTGCATCTGCGAGCCAATTTTTTTTAAATTTTTCACCTTAATAAGAAGGGCTCGTAGTGCTCGTACAAATATTTGTTTGTATAAAATAGTGGTTCCCAATCATTTTTTCATTGCGGGTTATTATTATTAGTTGTTAATTATAAGTCACGGCACACTTTGGATGAATATTAAATATTATCTACTTTCCAAATGTACGTGATTTATACATAATATAAGTTGTCGCGGCACACCCTTCGGGAAACACTGGTATAAAGGGTAACTATATTGGTTAAATAAAATAAAATAGTAATTATAATTGAATATAATTTTAGACTTTTACTTTATATTTGGTCAAAACAACATTTAACATACTTAAAGACAAGGTAAATCAACTGACTGTTGTTTAATTTGTCACTAGCAACGCCGTACAGGATCAGCTAGTATTATGTAGTTTAACAATTTGGTTATCAATATAGCAACTTGTTGAAGACAAGCGCAGAAAGACTTGCCACGAAAATGTGAGAAAAAAGTCTCATATAACAGTTAAAATATAGGATTTGGTCTAAACGTTTGCATTGCTAACATCGAAAGTAAAAAAGAGATTCAAGAATATAGGACGAGTAGTGTCAAAGTTAATAATATTATTCACAACGTTTTAAGAAAACATTAGTAAGCTATTAGTAATTAGCTTATCCATCTGTATTTTGTCTATAAATCGCAAATTCTCAATTCTCGAAAATAAATTGCAAAAATGTTGATGAATATTTTGAGCCGATACGCTAAAATGAATGAGCCAACTTCACGTACGTATATAAATAATTATTATGTACAATAGACATTGGACAAGATATATGATCTGATCAATCAAAAACGATATGAACATAATATCGATTTAAACAGTCACTTGTGTATAATGTACATTTTATTTAATCTCGATAATAGCTTGAAAACACGCTTTTGCACTTCGGTAACGTTTATTTCCATTTATAATATAATGATAACGCTATACATGATAATTATTAAAAATATTTAAATCGACATAAAATAATGATTTCGACACTACGATACGACAGTATGTGCGAGTTATATAATGAACTGTGCAGTATAGGTGCTTACTGTTCATTGCAATAAACGTACATTATATAGTTACACGCTTTTAAATCACTTCTTTCTACACCTTCGTCCTTGGACGAGGTTTGGACCTTCGTCCTAAGTCTATGTGGACTTATGTTGATGCAGACTGTGTTTAATATAATATATATCCGTAAACATTTGTTGATGTCTAAGAATTTTAATATAAAAATGTTATGTTATGTTATTTCATTAATTTATTATTATTATTTTTTTTTTCATGACAAAGTGAAATGTCGGTATTTGGCTTAACTTTCCTCCGAAATAATAGTCAGTTATAACATTACGAACGTACCTGTGAGCACATGATATAATGATTTCGTTCCTAGATGGAAATAATGTTGTTAGTTAGTTGATTTCGACGATTTAACAATAATGTGTAAACTTATATGAAATTATTAAAAACTAAAATTAATTAAAGCTTAAAAAAAAAAAATACTTACTATTGAATCGTTCAAAACTTACAGATTACAAATTTTCAAACCGTAATAATTGCTCAATTGATTGATGCGTTATATTATAAATATAAGATTTGTGCTATTGCAAATTGATAACGTTAATAAAAATTTTTTTATAAATAATTGTATTATCGGCGTAACGAGTACAACGAAATAATTATATTACTTATGCAATTTATTAATATTTCAATAAAATAATAAGTTGTAGAATCGCATGAACGTCTAAGTGATACAACAGTTCGTGCACAGTTAAAAATTAATCAGAATCGAAATAATTTATTTCAAATCCAATATTGGTTGCTTTTTAACGACATTATAAGTTAAACGCGTTATATTGCTTTTAAATCGGTTTGTTTTAAGCAAATAATATTCAAATGAAACGAATTTGTCTGAACAACTGTTGAAAACAATTAATTTATATATATAAAGTGATTCACCCCAATATGAATAATAATGCTCTCCCTAATTTGTTCATATTTTGATAATTAATTTATTTGAATTCTTCTTTTTGAAATTATTAAACAATATACTTAAGGTTATATTATCAAATTTTTGAGGCTTTTATACTATTCCTTTGACCACTACACACGAGTTTATGTTTTTAACAAAAAAAAAAACATCTATGTTGTTACTCACGAATAATTATGCGTGTTTTCTTTATATCAATTTAAAATATTGTGAATTATATGATAATATTTATTCTATCTCGTAATTGCGAGAAAATTATAACTCTTTTCAGATTTAAATTATTATCAATATTATTCAAGAGATAAAGTTATTAAGTTATTAACCATTGAAAATGTCCAAGTCAAGTTCCTAGGCGTTCCCAAATATGTCATCGAATATATATGAAATTAATATTAGCAATAATATGAATTATTATTTTATTCTTATCATTTTTGTTAACTTTAGGGTAATATTTATTGATTGAACAATTTTTATTTCCATCATTAATGTTCAGTATATAAGTTGATTGCAATTTTAGTATGCAGCAGCTTATAAAGGGCCTCTTAAGCTTTAAGAAGATATTGATTTATGTTTTTCAAATGTGATTTTGAATAATCGTACTATTAAAAAAAAAAAAAAAGGTGAGCATATTTGGTAAATCGCCATGTATATATTCAAATATACAAATTTAATAATCATTGATCACCAATCAGTAATAATTGACAGTAACGCTATAAAAACAATAATAATTATTATTGACTAATTATGGCAATTTGGTCAACGTATTTTATTTTTGCGTCAAAAATCTTAGCTTTGATAGTTTTTATTCGATAGTAGGTATACCGAAATACCGGAAACGATCAGAGATTTAATTTTTATAAACGATAAAACTCTAAAATATATTATAACGAAAATCATTGTTATGGTGGTCAAGATGGTTAGTTAAAAAAAATATTACCATTATATAGGATTATTATTATTATAATTATTGTCGTTCGCCGCAGTGTTTTTGTATTGCGCAATGTTGAAAGGAATCTGTTTTTGCACATTTTCCCAAAACATAACACTTTGGCGGGTAAATCCATGCAGAATTTTGGTATTAAAATAATGTTTGCCAGCTATATAGAACTATAATTATTCGTACATGCAAGTTAAGATAATAGGTGGGATCATATTTCATTTAAATAATGTAATTAAAATTTTAAATTCTTATCAATTTTTTGGTTTTTTCAATGACGATTATTCTTAAATCAGTTTCCGTTTATATTTTTCTAGATAAATTTGATTTTGCTGGACTAAAATATTGTGCTGTTTATAAAATTATTATTTATATAGCTTTAATAAAATGATTTAAAGTAATTAGTTGATATTCTTGAGTATTTATATAGATATAGTTCTTCAAGAGCCTCGTATCATGTTAATCTTCAGATCTTTAATTATTAAGTACATAGTTGATAGTTTACAAAGTCTCTATGAGGTCATGTTCTATATTCGTAATTTAGCTATTTATCTAATTTATCTATGATTATCTAACCTAACCTAACCTACGATTTATAAAAGTTACAAAAAATATTTCTTTTATACCACAACGTCTTAAACTTGTAATATTATGAATATTATACCGACATCTAACCTGACCTATATAAACTGTGATGAAATTAATCATCACCTAAAAGACAATATGGTATAAACTTTAACAAAATCTAAATACATATTATAATATTATAAAAGCTATAGAATATGTATGTGTTAAACACGCTTTGAATTCATATTTAAAAAAAAATACATATCTACCTACATTAGTATTAATAATGTTTCCTGAAAATGTTGGTGTACAAATTACAATCATTATAGTAAACTTATTTTTTTATAAAATATTATTTTAAAATATTCCAAACTTTGAACATTAATTAAATATACCAAGCTAAATATAAGAAGGTATTTTCTTGTAAATTATTATTTTAATTTCGCTTTTTATTTTTTGTTTGTGTCTTATTATCTTTTTTTAGTTTAAAATTATTTAATTTTAATTATTTTCTTACATTTTAGCTAATCACCAATTTCAATTCAATAATAAATACAAATGTACTGACATTAGTGATATACAGACATCACACATGCGCTTCTTATACTAAAATCTAACATTAAAATTACCAAAATTTAGTAAGTACCTTTGTTTCATTTAATTTAGTACCTATATACTCATGTTATGCTTATGTACATATATGTTTCACCAAAACGCTTGAAATTCGCAACAGATCCAAATTAATTACGACTCTTGATTGATGAAAAATATTTCAGTGGAGAATGTATTGTTCTATTAAAATTGTATAATATTAATTTTTTTCTTGACTACAGTTTATCATATTTAAATGAAATCAAATTTCGTTGTCCACCGATGTTTTTCTTCAGTGATTATCTCGAAAATATTTTGAAATTCAGAGATCACAAAACAACATACCTGTTCAATAACCTTCTGCGCGATTCGTTTAAAATTATCACTTTATGTGTATCGTATGATATAATATGTCTCCGATTATACGAAGTTCATAAATGAAATACAATTCACATTACGTGGTGTGCGAATACGAATACGAAGATTTATGTAAGAATTTTTCGAACAAATTTGTATAAATTATCCAATCATTATTAAGTGAATTAGACGATCGATTGAAATAGCGTGGATTGGGTCTAATAGTTCATCAAATACATTTTTTTGTTAGTTATAACTTATAAGACGTCTATTATTATAGAGATTACTGAGTAATTCAACAAACTTGATCAAATATAATTTTTATCCTTTAATAATTCATTATTTATTTAAACTAAGATTTTCAGATGCATTGATTTGTTGTTTAATTTAACTATTAATAAGTGCCTATTGTGATAACACAAACTTCTCTTTTTAAAATGGTAACCAAAATGTGTTACTGTAAGTTCAGCACGTTTTTTTTTTTTATTATTATTATTGTGTTTACAGTATTTCAATTGAAATTACAACTAAGATTTTCTGAGTTTTTAACTTGGTAGTCTAAGAATACTAATCATTTTTAATAGTCTAAATCAATTATACAATAAGTATAATATTCAGTCTAGTACTTATTACATTTACATTTTGAGTTTTGAAAAAATTCATAATTTTTATAAAAAAAATTACATTTACAATTCAAAAAACCATAGCTCGAATAAATTCATCACTTAAGAAAAAAAATAGGGAGTTCATGCGTATATCATCTAGTATAAATCGATTGTTTCTCATAATTTTTTATTCAGAACTCAGTAGATGAGCGTTTTGTTTCATATCGAATGTGTATACACTATACAACATAACGATAGCCAATAATTCGTAAAATATGTATATTAATATACGTGTAGGTTATTAGATAGGTGTTAGTTTAATATAATATAAGCGTAAAAAAGCTGACAGTTGTGTAAATGTAATAATTATGCATTATAGGAATATATGTACAACCTTAAAAGTATCTACGGTGTACGGTGCGTACGCTGGCAATTTTACTTCAAACTTTAGATCTTTGGTAATAATCTTGGTACTTTATACCACATAATAATATGGTTATACAGTGCAAATAGGTTATAGCCATATAGGGCACCAGCTCGTGTATCATATTATGGCCAGTGTATCGCTAACGGATAGCTTAATAATTTTCTTAACCTATAATTTTACGTATAAATATAAACGATTAATTTAATATAATATTATAAGTATTGAAGCGTGTGCTATGAGAGTTGATAGACTTGCGGGTTTTCACCTTGTATACACTTAACGCATGTTTGTTGACTGCTGTAAAAGTATAATTTTCTTAGTTTAGTATATTGACAATAGTTTTTTTTACATTGTGTATGAAAAGCAAAATATAAAAAAAAATATTTTTTTTTTAAATATTATCTTTATGAAACCAATTGTCTACGTTGTGTCATGTTGGAAAAACAATCTATACACTTTTATTTTTAATATTATTATAAATAATTATGTTTTATAACCATACACACTAAGAATTCAACCATCTAAATCCCAGTTTTTTCAACCGAACATGGTAATCTATGGCCGTGTAATTATATTATGATTCAGTCTAAAAGAAGCCACAATGTACACGACTGATTGGTACTAACATGATTAAAGAATATACATAGATCATTGAAGTGTTTACATTGATCAAGTCGAAGTAAATTTAAAAAAAAAGAAATATTTTTATATATTTAGCTATAATAATAATATAATTATATAATACTTAGCTAATTGAAATCATACTTAAAATTAATACTTGACATTGCTGGAATATTAATCTACATAATGAATTATAATTCTGTTTTCAAATACTTGTATAATATACTATAGAATATAAAAACGTATAATATCGTTATATTAAAATGCACATTGTCGAAGTAAACAAACTGATAAAGCAGCTGAAAATTCGAAATGTATTGGACTAAGAAGGATAAATTGATTATGCTAGACAAGTAATTCTAATTATGTAACGTTAAATTCAATCACAGAAAAACAGCGATGATTGGAAAGATAAGATAAAAACAAAATATATATCATTCCTAGATAAATAAAACATTTAAAACATGCAAATGTATGGTTAATTTAATAAGAAAATTCGAAGTTTTCGAAACGGTCGTCAACCTATATCACTACTTTGATATCTTAAAATAAATCAAAAATGTCATTGTGAATAGTAAAATTCATAATAATTTATGTACGTTATTTCCTTTATATATTTATTATATTTTATGGTTTAAGTATGAACTATTTATTAGGAATCTTGTATACAATTTTCGAAACTTAAATATAAAAAGAAAAGTTTTTATGGACTTCAAACTACAAAATAGTTTGTAATTTTTGTGCTTTAAATGAATTTTTTCAACATTTAACTTCAATAAAATATACAGTAAAACCTTGATTAACCGTTTTAAAGGGACCAAGATAATGACTATTAATATAATTGAATTAAACTGATAATATAAAAAATTAATTTTATATTAATAACTATTAAACCTATAATAGTTTTAATATAAAACATACTAGTGTATTTATTTTTATTATTATTTAATATTTAGCTTTTGTTAGTACTAACTATTATAGCTAAACAATTATAAACAGTATAATCTTATAGACTATAAAATTAATTATTAATCGTAACAAAACAAAAATACGAAATCAATATACAATATATAATATAAATAATTTAATAATAAAATTGATAAGATCATTAAATAAATAATAAACATAGGGAACACAGGATATAATAAGATACTATGATAATATATACTAAGAAATTATAATAGTTAATAATGTAATATAGTGTAATTGTAGTGAGGAGAAATATTCATAATTATTGGATTTTATATTTAATAATGAAATAGGAAGGGAAGGCGAGGTTTTGTTATATTTATGAATTTGAAAATGGAAGAGGTTAATAGTGTTTAAAATTTGAATATCTGAAGAATATTAAAAATAATTTTGTCTGTAGGAAGTGATATGATCATAGAATGGATTGACCGATATGGAATTAAAAGTGGACTTTAGGAAATTATAATTGATTGAAAGAGTAGGTATAAAACGATATATTAATGTACCTATATTACAATAAAAAAATAATTTAAAATAAATTGTTATTTTAGTTTGTTTATATAAATCCTGAGCTTTTTTCATAAGTTTTTTATTTTTCTACAAGTTACAACTATGTGTATACCCATAATACAAACGTGCAATATTCTAATATTGTAATTTAATATATCATATAATGACGATGGTTGACGTGTTACAAACATTGACAGCTGAAATAGTGATGGATAATCAAAGGTATATTGTACAAAAAAAATTTTTCATATATATTTTTAATATTTTGATACAGATGTTAAAAATAACTTATGCAAGATCTTGTCAAAAATGTTAACACAGTATATAATTTTTAACGAAATTTATAGAAAATAATTCTTTTTTAAGATTTAAAAAATAATTTATTTTTAAAATTTTATCATAAAATAAAAATGTAAATTTCAAGTATCTACTATTTTATTATTATTTTATATTTCTTGAAATACAAAAAAAATATTAAAATCTCTTTAGGGACAAATAATTATTTTACAAGGGAATATGCAATAACATAAAAATCTGAACTTCAAATGTTCATAAAAAATGTATTAGGGTTTTGATAAAGTTATTTTTAAGTGAAAGTTGAAAAACCTTATATTAAATTTTAAATTTTTTGTTAAAAAAAAAAAACAATTTTTTTATGAATTTATAATTACAAAACAATTTGTTAATTTTTTTGATTTTTATGAATTTTATCAAACTTAAAATTCTTATAAATAAAAAAAATATGACTATAGATATTCGATATTCTTTAATGATTATGACAATTTATGATGAGCTTTGTATTAAATCTTCAAAGATTTTAACCAGAATCATTTTTAATTGACTTTTCTAAAAATAAAAATAGAAAATTTCTCGTACGTATAAATAGTTCAAAAATAATCAAAATATTTTAAAATTATATTATAAATAGAAATGACAATACAAATATTCGGTGAAAATGTCAAGTATCGAGGGTAATTATTGTTTTCGAGTTACACCAAAAAATTGAATTTGCATATAAAATCTAGTTTTTCTTATTTTTTTTTTTTTTTTGTTTTTCTTGATTGTAAAAAAAAAAGTACCTAGCATTTTTTAATTTTATCTTTTTAAAGTAAAAGCAAGATTTAATCTTTTATCAAAAACTATCTCAATATCTATAAATTAAATCATTCTATCAACTTATTATTGTGTACATATTTACAAAATTAAAATGCAAATCATTGTAAAATCATTAAACGCATCGAAGTGAAGTGCTTAGAACCTAAAATATATCAATATAGGTACAATAGTAATGCAATAATTGTTGAAATAATATGTATATTAATATTATTGTAAGTATTTTTGTTTTTAACCCTTTTTGTTTTTTTTTAAGTGTTTTACAAATAAACTACAATTTTGATTATTTTTATTGCGACACAATTTTGTCCTTTAAAGTTATTTTCTTCGGTTTCGTACTTATATATTAAACAGCGATCATTATTTTTAAATTCTTGTTCCGTACCGAGATGACTTTTGAAACGATTTGATATTATGCCATTTACGAATGTACCGATTATTGAGCACGTGCATTATATACTTTATTATTTATGAGCGTTTATAGTAGGTATCCACGTTATATTAGTCACGGACTGTGAAGTATCTATAACTGTGTTTAGGGAGAGATGTCCTTGCAAAATTTAAACGAACTACAATAATCATAATCCGCTCACCCGTACTTAAAATGGTTATAAATAATAAAATATATCGGTCAAATAATAAATGATATTTTCTACATCGCAACATTTTAAGAACTATATTGAATGTACGAGTAGTTTAAAAATAACATATAGGGTGTATAAGACTATCAAAATGCACAATGCTAATGTATTGGCATTATTTTTTATGATAGTGGGTTCAGCTGAAGAAATAACAACTGCATATTCAAACACCGCTCATGATAATTTTATCATAACAAACGATTAGATTTTTAAAATGGGAATTCATACCGCAAATAATAATTGCATTAAATTATTTTGAGTAGGTAATTGATAAGTAAGTAGATAGGATCGATCAATAAATGTATACGTAAATCAAGTAGGTATATCTTATATAGACATTATACAATTAACATAATAATATACATACAATATATACGCAATAGAATTTGTTCGGCTTCATAATTTTTTTTTTTTAAACTAATATATTAAAAACTATTAAAAATAAAGTCAACTGTTTTAATTAATTAATTTTAATTTTTTTTTCTGAAATCCACCATCAATACTAGTCAAATCAAAAAACCATGTTTATTCATTTTTTAAATCATAGAGTTTAAGTACTAATCAAATAAATAAAATAATATGTATTATACTATATCGTATAAAAATAATGAAATTATTTATCTTGTAATTTAACGCACAAACTTTTAGCTACGAAAAACTTATCTTTCTAAGCAATGAAAATATAGGATAACTAATTTCGTATTATCCTCCTCCAACCACGACTTTAAATCTATAAACAACAAAAACAAATTAGGTTATACGTGAGCAATGATTGTTCAAATTTCGTATAGGAGTAGATAAACCCTTTTTCAGCTTACCACTTAATAATATTCACCACCGCGTACGAAAATGTTATGAATACAAAATATTAAATATACATTTTCATCTTGTAACAACGTATACAGTATACACGTAAGCACCTAAAATCGAAATATGAGTGCATTAGAATCATTAGAACGAAGCCCTTTTGAGATTTTCAGAATTCTAAAAGTGAAATTTTACACTTCACTCGTAAAACAATTCATACCATACAGAATCAGCTACAATTTACCAAACGATAATAATAGGTATATTATATCATATCATCCGTGACAGCACTTTTTTACGTATAATAATTTATATTAATAATAATATGAGATCAAACCATCGTTCTTGCGATTCGTATGCTGCGAGACTAAGATTTATGTTTTTTAAAGTAATATGTTTACATGTGCATACCAGGATTTTTTTTTCGTATTTTTTTCGAATCAGTATTTTTTAAATTTTTCCTCATGTCTCTTGATTTTTAGTTTGGCTGTTCTATATTTATCATTTTACTTTTTAGATTCTGAGCGGAGTGATTAATGTATTGATTTTAGAATGATATATATATATTTAATATTATAATTTAATTGTACAAAAAAATAAATTTGATAAATACCAAAAAATATATAGTTCATTGTAATATTCTATTTTTGACATAACATTTATTTTTATTTATTTATTTATTTTTTTTTTTTTTGTTATAATTCGAAAATGAATAAGTTTAGAAAATTCAATTTTTATACTATTCAAATTAGCATTTATTTCCCTGATAAGGAAAAACATTAAAAAGATTGTTGCTAGTTTTATGCTGTTTATAAATATTGATTTATTTTACCTGTTATTTCATGTTTATAACAATTTATTTATTTTTTTATTTTTTATCAAATGACTTAAATCATTGAAGTGTTATGTCTCTTTGTTACCGATACATGATACAAGAAACTAAGTGCACAGTCACAATTTGTTCACGCCATAAACCGAATTCATAATAATATTTTAATGTTCATTAATAATTCGAGTACATTAAATAAAAATTAAAAACTAATTCAATGATTCAACAAAAATAATTATTTGTGCAAACCCAATTTACAACAGATATTTTACTTTTGATTTCCATGGCATCACTTAAAAACTTTATTTTTAATAAAATAAGTTGATTATAATATATAATATTCATTAAACACATACTATAACAATATTACCACGCAGTAATAAATTATATTATAACAATATATATTTTATAATGGACGAAAACGATAGCGATCGTTTTGATTATGTAAATTAAAACACGCACCTTACAAATTTCTTTGTCTAGGATCATAGTTATCGATATTTAAGTTTAACGGTTATCGAGTTTTAAGCATTGAATTTCAAGTTAAAAAAACTATTTAGCTTGGTTGAAACCATCTAGACGCACGATTTCTTGATCTCAACTTCAAATGTCATCACAGCAATGTTTGTCATCGGGCAGACCATATAAAGTAGATATAGAATTTTAAAAGCGCTGGCGTTATTTGGATCGAACAAGATATACATTTGTATATATCCGATAGTATGTTAATTTGACCCACTTTTTAAATTGGTTAGTCTGAAAAATGAATATATTCCAGATAGTGTTTTTGGCATTCAAAAAAAAAAAAAAAAATTAAATTGACGTTACTATCAAATACAACTCTTCGAATAAACCACACACATATATATATAATATATGTATATTTTAAAATGGTATAATTTGTAGACATACTTGCAGGCAGCAAACGTAGACTTTCCGAACAATCGTGTGGCGTTCATTTTCCGTCATCTTTTGCCAGTCAATAAAGAAAGAAAACTGTATATATCAGTGTAATATATCTATATAAAAAATACTTATGTACATAATATTATATTGTATAAGTAAAATTCACATGTTGGTTGAATTTCACATGGTTGTATTTTACACAGCTATAGTAATGTTGTTAGATTGCTCGTCAATGCTGTTAAAATATTTAACTAGTTTCTCTCCAAAAATAAATTCGTGAATCATTTGTCTTACATTTGTTTCTATGTAGTTGAAAAATAAAAAAATAAGTTGCCCAAATGTTGTTGTTAGTTATAAATTATAATGATTCATAAAGTGTATTATAATACATTGGGATCGACGAATCGTCGAAGTGGACTTTTTTTCAACGATGGATCTGACTAGGGAATACAATACGTGGTCTCAAGTACGAAGGACAGTTGCATAATAGTTGACTATGCCTTATAACTAATCCTCGTAACATTAGTGGGACGCAAACACTTTTTATTTCCTATACCACCGCAAGGGTTTTTAAGGGGATTTGAATGCATCGATATTTAGTGGATATATTGCCCGTATAATCCGTATTTTTCTTTAACGCGCTAACATTATTTTACTCGAAAATAAAAACGTCAGGAAAAACACACATTGAAAGCGATTTTTCTACGATTATAATGTCTAGAACGCGGGTTGCGTAAACGTGAAATGTTTCAACCTTGCAAGGTCCGTCATGCGTTTATTCCACAGATTTAAATCTAGGCCACCTTTTAAATTTTATAAATTCAATAATATAAAAAGCTCTCTGCAATGATTTTTTTTTTTTTTTTTTTTATTGTAAGTTTGTTACATCTAGTTATACCCATGATAAATAAAAAAAAAATTGTACAATATTACAACATCGGATCTTTCGTATTTTTCAAAAAATTGTACGCATTCAAATACTCACATACACTCAAAACTCAAAATTAAAACGCTACGTCGATTTGAATGTTGACTAACCAATATATGATATAATTGCCTAAGTTTTGAACCAACAATAGGGTTTATAACAATCAACTACAATCATTAATTTATATATAATATAGTTACAAAAATAAACACAATAAATTATTATATTAATTGTTTGAGTTGTTTAAATAATTTCAATGTCCGTTTGTATATTAAGTTTTATTTATTATTAATAATTATATATTGAATAAATATTATATACATCTCGTATGCCTAATTATTTTTTTTTCCAACTACTATGCTGCTGTACAATAAATTCGTGTTGTCGTATACCCATCTTTCAGTGTGATATATCTCTATCGAATTGAAAGGAGTACGACGGAATTGCGTGGTTACTCAAACAAAATATACGACCATTAGTCGGAAACATAATTTATTAAAACAAAAACACTGTTAACAAAAATTCTCCTGAAGTCCTTCCGTATCTCGTCGAATACTTCGACGACCACGGACCGACCAGGACTTCCCGCACTGACCCGGAGTCCTCTTTTTATATTATTGTTTTTGTTGCCTCAGTAGTCAGCACATCTGCTTCATAGGTTTGACCTACTTTACTAAAAATTATCTTATTTTCTAAAACTTAATTCTTCCTGTATTATTATTTATTAAATAGAACAAAACAAATAACATTAACAACTGTTTACACAATACGACAGTGTATATTGCCGATTTCCACTCTTTACAGAGCTTTGTTCCTCTGGGCGGTTTAAAGACAACGGACTTTAGAATCTCCATTGTTATCAAGATCCTGTAATATAATTTTCAATTGGTCACCGTAAATGGGGAAACACTTGATTGATCAGTTTGTCACAAATGTTGGTTTAACCTTGGTCATTGGAGATAGAGTTTGCGGCGGTATACCAAACACGGTCGCGGTGTCGCGGGTACAAAAGATATAGGCTTATCATAAGTCGTTATCAATGGAACTGTAAATGTTTGTATTGCCACACTATGCTCAACAAATATTATAGATAATTTCAATAATTTCAAAATGTGGATTTATGTAGAATCTTGGAAAAAGTGTGCTTAAAAATTCTAAAATTCATAATTTGTATAAATACATTATTAAATAAAAAAAAATGGGGGTAAGTATTCTTGGTGGATCACGTTGTTTAATAATATATAGTAATATTTTTTACCATAAATTGGCAATGATCTATGTGGGATATTATGAAATTTTTTTGGTTATACTTTTTTCTTATTATCATATTCAATTATTATAAGCTCGGCATTTCATTTTAGCCACCGCAGCGTTAGTGTTTTCGCGATATCGATAACGCGTACGCTCTTTCGTCTTAAAAACTGGTGTTTATTTTCCGCCATTATAAATTGAATTTGCTCATAAAATCTCTCGAGCCTATCTGTAAACATTATTTTTTCGTATAATATATACGAAGTTGTGTATGTATATATATACACAAACACACACTTTTTTGTTTTTCATTGCATTTTTGAACACATTTTACGTATATACATTAATGTTTTTTTTTATTTTTTTTATATGAAGCCTCGTCAACTATGACCGTTGGCAGAGTTAAATTACATATTATGTTTACATTTTATCTTAAATTATATTGTGTATATACCAATAACAAATGATTAATTAACTATGACTTAATAATAAAGGCTCATGCATTTTAAGTTGTCTTAGTAAAGAGCTTCGGAAAGAATGTTGGATATTTCTTCCACTCGTCTCTCCGTTTCATATATAACTACTTTATTATAACATAATATGATATTATTTAATATATCATACAGACTGTAGATTAACGTCAGCTTAGAATAAATACCAAATTCCTAATGTTTGAAAAATCATTAAAAATAAAAAAAAAGTACATTAAAATACTTATATAAAATGTTTTAATCACTATAATATTTTTTCAAGGTAGTCATAGTGATCTGATCGACGATACGCTTTTTTATTTATATTACCCGTTATTTATAATTTTTATATAACATTTATACTTACTACTTACCTATTGATGATACATATTTTTAGGCATTATAAATACGATTTCGAATTTATCAATTATTTTTTCTTTCCGACCATTTGTGTGAAAACGGTTTTTAATATTTATATACGCATTTATGATAATAATATACAGCAATAGATATAGAAGAAGACTAAAGAAGATAACTAATATAATATCTTCAAAGGATTAATTATTATTAAAAAACATAAGTATTCAGCTCTAATTTTTTCGCCGTTTCATTTCGCTGAATTTATTTTTCATGTAACTTAATATAACTTGAAGGTTTTAAATTACATACTATTTAATTATATTTTTGGATTATGTATTTATATAAGATAACATATGCTATTATTACATATTTCTTAAAAAGTCATAAATAAAAAATTCGATAATTACATAGTAATAATAATAAAATTAATCGTATAAAGTAATATATATATTAAATTAATTTAAATTATTCGTAATGTCAGCAAATTTTTTGTTCGAGCTTAATGTATTTATTGTAAATTCTTTTAACTTAAGTTTTATGTCATCCATAATGTTCTTTTTGTTATATTAATACAAATTCAAATATACTGGAATGATTTTGATCTGCTATTTTATTTAATGTATAATTGATTACTTTCTAAAATGTCAATTGTCTGCCAATCTGTATTATTCCAGTGGTTTAAATATATTGACTAAATCTAGGCGTTGAATTGTCTAACCATGTTTCAATAAAATTATTTAAATATTCTTTTAATTTTTGATTATTTTCAAGTTTTTCACTTTCAATAATTAGCTACAAATTATATACCTGTTCCATAGGAAATAAAGGTATAACTAAAAGTCTACGAACCAAAGTTTTAATTAGTGGATTACCTCTATGTGAAACATAATCATTTCAAAGACCAACATCATCAAACTTCTTATTACCGTTTGAGTATAATAGAAAAATACATTAACAAATTTTTGCATCAGGATATTTATTTTTTATTGTATTAAACATTATTATTTCAAAGTATAATTAAAAAATGTTTAACATTAAACGTTTTCCTAAGCTATTATCCTTCACTTTTAAAAATTCGATAATACGTTTATAATAATTAGCTTCAGTTTTATTAGTAAATTAAGCATACATTCCAGAGAATACTACATCAAAATGTACAAAATGTATGATACATAATTTTAAAAACATTGTTGGTATACTATTAAAACTACCATAGTCCGGACGAATTCAGACCGAGCATCGTACGGACTACCGAAGGGTTTTTAAGATTACCTACTCATATGACTAAGATTTTTATTTTTAATTCCAACACTTTTATATTTATTGGACTTTAAATTTAAAAAATAATAAATGAATTTAACACATGAATTACGAAAAATTTTTTTTATAATAATATAACTTAAGTATTTTTCTAGAAAATTTCAAACAAACTACATAATATGTATTTATGAACGTACGAACTTAGAATTATCGCGTTCACCAAATTATCGGGGTCCGGTCTATTGAGACTGTATTTTAATTAGGATTTTGGGATTTATCAATCAATAACTTGAGATAGTATAGTACTAAAAGATTATTTCAAATGATTAATATTTCACTGTATCTATTTATCGCTTTAGAAATCATAAATTTACAACCATGCGGTCCATATTTAAAAACAAAAATAATTTGAGAATTATGCGGCGAAATGTCAAATGAGTCAGCGGAAAAATAGGATTAAATTGGTAACGAAATGGTACAGCAGCGAAACGGGATACGACTGCGGTATACATTTTTTTTTTCAGCGGTCAATTCGATTTTGTCTTCAATCAAACTAACCTTTGAGTTCATGATCGTATTCGTTAACAGCAGCGTTGGTGTTTTTTTTTTTAATAATTTGTCTTGTATAGTAATTTTTTGACAATCAATTTCAGTACATCTTATAGTCATATTGTTTGCGTAGTAACAAAAAAAATAAAACACTTCAACACGGATATAACACATACAAATTAAATCGTATTTGACATGGGCGAATAGGCTAGGATTTTAATCAAGGAGAAAGCAGTTGATATTCATTTTTGTTTTTGCTTTTTCGATTTTTTTAGTAAAACTGACACATTTGGTATAAGAAATATAATTTAGTTTAAAACATAGGGGACACTTGTCCCCCTTCCCCACCCTCGTTACACCTATGGTATTTGAATTGTTTTGTGTTAATATTTATGATATTATTGTTTATCTTTGCATCGATATACCATACACTTGTTAATATTATGATGCACGAAGACAATATCGTCATTATATATACAGTATACACGTATGGCTACTACAACAAAACAACCGTAAGAATTGACTGATTTAAAATTTGAATCACTTAACTGCGAAACGGAACGCGTGCCGGTTGACCTGCATGATGCGAATAATATTATTCTTTCATTGCGATAGGATAGGTAAACAAATACCAACCAACCGATTGTGCTGTAGTCATACGTATATTTAATCTTTTTTTTTCTCCTCGCCTCTAAGTCGAGTTCTTGAGGTTGAGAATTAAATTATATTCTAACGTCACCGATTCAACCCCACCCCCCCAACATCCGCCAAACGTATTTTACCTACGGTGGACTAGGATCCCGAGCGTCCCATGTCATGTCGAAACCGGAACGCCGAGAAATTTATTCTCGACCCGCCGGACACTTATGCTCACCTCCGGCCAACCACCCACTCGCTACTACACAGCATCGTCGACGACCCCTCGGAACTTTGCCAACGCACGGCCGGATCACGTACAGTCGCAGACCCGCGATTTTGTATTCATCGGCAACGTTCCGCACGGACGAGATGGGGATAATTAGGATACGTATATTGTGTAGGATTGTAATATGGTGCGGTGGATGAAGCAGTCGGCTCTCACTCGTAATTTCTAAGCAAATGTGAGGAGGGGAGGGGAGGAAAATAACGTGAGTTGTCTGGACGATGAAATATTATACGAAGAGATACAAAAAAAATTGTAGGCAGCAGTAATACGAAACAGATGGCGAGGAAAAGCGTTTTTTCATCGCATCTTGTCTACACGTCCGTCCGAGTGTGTATATACGTATGGGTGTGAGTGTGCGTGTATATACAAAATTAAATATTTCTATTCGTATTATTTTTTTTTCAAATTTAAATTTATAATTGTATTATAATTATACATGTGTATGTGAGTAGAGGGAATGATCTTTTCATCAAAATGTTGCGGTTTATGAAAAAAATAAGTCACGCATCACTAGTATGATACATAAGACTAATAAGATTAGGTTTAGTCATCTCCGCGTATACGACGGTAGCGGAGTCTGTAAATTGCGTCCCCAAAAACAAGTCATAGTCATATACTATGTAAATTGCGGTCCATGTACTTTTAAAACATATGTAAATTGCGGCTTGTGTATTTTTATGATATACGTAAATTGCAGCCCTGAATATTCTGATTTCCGGTCAGCTGTACAATTTAAAGATTAGTAATAACTAATAATCTATGATATAGATATCAGCTTGAGGAGTCTGGGAACAAAAAGCAAAATAAAAAGACTAAAAAAGAAACATTTATACATGAAAAATGTATGATTTGCAAGCAAAAAAAAATTACTCGATTAGACTATTTGTGCGGAAATTATCTTACAAATTTTTACCAGTTTCTTAATTACAATTTTTTTTTAATAATATATTTTTTAATGATTGATACACATTTTTACCTAATACTTTATTAGTAATTTTTATTAATACATTTTTAAATTATAAACAAAAAACAGCAAAACCACTATTTTTAACCATACTAATACTAAAACAATTATAATGCCAGTCCTAAATCTGAAAAATGGGAAGGAAAATATTGATTTTAATAAATTGATTTTATACAAATTATATACCTTGGCCGCAGTTTACATATATACAAAATAAACCTTGACCAAAATGTACGTATATATAAAATATACCCGGGCGGCAATTTATACAAAAAATTAAAAATAGGACACAATTTACAGCGACCCGACGGTAGGTTAGGTTACATAATTTACACAAAAACCCAATTTTACGTTTTCGAAACTCGATTGATCTGTACGACAATTTTTCGACACCATGTAGCCACTATGATTAAGTTATATAAACACAAAACACACATTTATCGTGTATCGCAATACACTAATATACGTTAACTTAATTCTGGAATCTGGATAGTTAATAAATCTGAGGGTAACGCGTGCGTGTATAAAATCTTTAAATATTTAATTTATTTTGTCAGCGATCCAATAAACTCTTACTACGGGATTAAAAATTTGTTAAATGGCTCAACACGCGTCAACATTTTTTGGAGTTTATTTATAATTCTTAAATATTGTAAGTATTTACCATAATATAACAATATGTATTCTTTATTATCGTAGAATAAAATATTTGGGCTAAACATATCAATACATTCATATTACCACTAGGGTAATAATGTGATTAGTAATTGCATAGTATCGATATATGATATATCGATATTATTAGTATACATTATACAAATACACTATAAAAATCTTCAGAATCATGAAATGAAACTAAGCATTTAATCATTTAATCATTTTAATCTTTGAATTGTTATGTTTAAAACACTGCAATTTCAATAATTATCAGAGAGTTTGTATAATGCGTTATCATAATCATCAATCATTAATGAGTAATGAGTTATCGACACAGCTGTAAATAGAATTCTATCTATAACCGTGGTTATTGATTGCAAAGTTTATCGATTAAGGAAATAGAACTGTTTATAGTTAGTTGATACTTAGTAATATTGAATGGGTAATAACTCGTTTTTATTTAATGTTATTATTTATTTATAACTTGTTTTATTTTATTCTATTGTTGACTGCAATATACAATTAAAATGAGTAAAATTAAGCTTTAAAAACAACATAGTATTACAGTAACACAACGATTGTAAAAAGACAAAAAGCATAATATGTAAGTTAAATATAATATTATTTATATTATGATGATAGATTGATAATATTATGAACATAAACTAAATTTGGATGATTCCCAAATATGACTCTGTATCATGAAGATGTGTCACAAATTTTTCTACCGACGTTGTAAATTGTTGCGAAAAAATGAGATCAAAACGAAAGCAATCGGACAAAGTCAGGGTTCCAACATAGGCTAATGTGTTGTGTGTTTAAATCTACTAAATATGTGTGTGTGTGTGTGTGTACATCGTAAAGGTCCGCATGACCGTTACCTTCCTCTGCATTGCCGGGGTGTAATCACGCGGCCTTTTAGGTGATGAGTGGATGGGGTGCAGGGGATGTTGGCTACGTGGCGATTGCCCTTTTTTACTGCTAATAAAAAAAAACGGCTACACCATTGCTGCAGCCTTTTTATCTCTCGGTTCCCATACCAGCAACGTAGATTTATTTTTTTTTTTCGTCATAAAAACTACGACTTACGCGCGCCGTATGTCATATTGCGAGAAAATCGATACATATAGTCATCGCCCATCGGATTTCAAAAAATGTTCATATCACCCTCTAACATGGATTTTTTTTTATACATCAATGCTTACTTATATTATATTGTCTTGTCGAATGTATCACAGATGTTAAATGTGCATCATGACGAGATATTCATTGAAACTAACTAACGAAAAGCTTTAGCGCTTTAGCAAATAAAAATATTCGATGTTTCATTAAATTATTGTTTAAATACCGACGGAATAATTTCTAATAATTCCATTTGTCTTACCATTACTCCTAACACTGAAACTATAGTTATTAGTAATTAAAACAATTGTTGTTAATATTATTTTTCTAAATTTTTGGATTTTGTTTATTGTAAATTGATCATATGAGTCGCAGTAGGTATGTTAAATTATCAAAATAAAGTATAAACTCCAAATATATGGATTGTCAGCTAGATAAAATACAACTATTATATCGATATGTTTTAAACGATTTTATTAAAACGAATCGAGGATTACCCCCCTCCCCCACACACACCTTTACTATATAGATGAAATTTGTAAAGATGTAATATTATATATATATTATGCTTTGAGGCGCACTGCGCCAAATCAGCTTAACTCACAAAAACGTTTAAAATAACATAATACTATATAAAAAAAAAAAATTGGTTCAACCATAAAAAAAGTTAAGTTTAAGATGATATTAGGTAACATATAATTTTTTTGGTATTACCATTTAAATATTTCATATTACCAAAATAGATTAGGTCAAAATATGTTTGCTATATAATAGTACTGTAAAGTGAAATAACAATAATTGATATTTCTTTTATTTTTAGAACTATGATAGTATTTATATCGTTTATCCAAGATGAATGTTTGTTAAAATCATTATATGAATTGTTTGAAAAATAAGTTGGTCGGTGAAATATAATTCAACGAAGTAGTCTAAAGAAGCTTAAAACCTGTAAGAAACTAGCATAAACGGTATAATTATACAATATAATCAGTAAGCACTCTTTTTTTTCATATTGTCTGTCGATAATATTAAATATATTTAGTGGGGAAATGGCTTACAAAAATTAAACTGGTGATTATTATAAATCACATTGAATCTGTTCCACTTACCAGGTATATGTACTTATATTTATTATTAAACGTTCCATTTCTTCATTATTTTTACTTTGCAATTATTTCGGTCATTAAAACATGATTAAAATAAAATCTTAAGACGAAAAAAAAGTCATTATAGGGTTACTTGGTTGGTGCGTCTAAATTTATATTATCGCATTACCGCATTTAAACCTCACAAAATTCCTTGCAAGGTCGCAAACTTGCAACAACACTAAAATAATCATTGAAATATAACAATATTAAAATTTTGTTTTGGAAAATAAAAATAACGTTCAAATAACAAAATATGTGTTGTAGAAATCACAAAATATTTTGGTAAATCCGATAATTATGTGAACATTTTTGCATCACGAAACAATAAAAAAAACAACAACAACAACAACAACCGTTTTCCAATAAGCTGCATAATACGTTAATATAACAACTTTTTGATCTTTTTTTTTTTTAATTATTATTTATTCTGTTCTTAAAAATATCCAAATTTAATTATTTCCGCAGAGTGAAAATATCCAACTAAGAAAATAATATCCAACTCAATAATATAAATTAAATATTTGACGTTTTGGATCATTACAGAGCATGGTTAGAATATATGAAATTACATTTTTTTTTAAACATAATGGCGTTAAGTAAACTTACGATTTTATAAAGATCTGGAAAAATCTTCAAATAACCTCTTCTATAGTTCTAACACTATATTCATAAGTATTATTACATATTTCATATTGTAGCCTGCAATATTAGACTTTTAAATGAAGCTGCAGTGCAAATAAATAAATGATTAATTTATCTCAAGTCAATGCAATATCTCAGTTTCCTGTTTTAAGCTCCCTTGGCCATGTTAAAATATAAATACGACTGGGACGAATTATGTGTGATAAAGACATGCTAGTCTTTTGAAAAAATATTTAAGGTAAGGACTCAGATTTAATCAATCATTAATATTAAATTCTAATGTTTTAACGTAATATGCAATTTACGATTTTATCGAGTAAAAAATTGTTACATAAATACAAAATATATAATTTACTTATATCAATATAATATAGGTGTACACATTCATTGTAAGTTTCAATGCATACATAATTTAATTTAATTTTTACAAGGGTATCACTCTTACAAAATTATATGAAATTACCTACTATAAACTGAATACAATTAATACAGATCATTAGTATATCAACAATTTTAACAACATAAATAGTTTTAATTTAATCATATTATTATAGAATAACAATGCAAAAATGATGTTACTTACATTTCTATTATGGTAACTTGATTTGATATGTATAATATCTTTTATTTATACTGCGAATTTTGATAAATTAATTTTCTTCTTTACATTTTTGATTTTAACCATTTTAATTTTAATCAATTCCCAAAAATATAAATAATACATAGTTTACAGTTTAATTGGTAAAAATATATTTTTTTTAAAACACTTTTAAAGTTAACTGAATTTTAAGTTTAAAATACTTGATAATAAAGTCCGTTTAAATTAATATGTTAAATAATATAAGCCAATTATAAAATTTAAATCAAAAACAAAATAAGTTTCATATTTTTAATAATCATAATAATAAATTAATTATTGTACAATACACTTTATAACTGAGAACAATTAAAACAACAATATATATTATTCATATTATGTGTATTGACTATTGACTTGTTAAATTCGTTGTTTATTTGGTGTCAATAAAAAACTCAAGTTGAAAGTTATACCCAATAAATTGTTTAAATATAGTAATATAACATGTAATACCTTTCAAGAAACATTTATATGTTTAAAATAAATAGTTAACGGTTTAACTTTAACACATCCAACATTAATAAATTTATTTTGATTTGAATGATATAATAAAATATTATAATAATTGAGTTCTATGATTTAAATAAATATAAATTAAACAAATAATTTTATATCGATTATAATTATGTTACATCATTTTATACTATAGAAAAAAAAATATTAAGGCGTCATATTGTAAATTATTATGAGATGTGAACTTCGAATTAATACAATTTATAATACATTTTTCGTATTAATATGAATCAATAAAATTTCAAATTATTTTGATACTACAAGTATTCATTAATTTATTTATGTACACTGACCTTTTGTAAAATTAAATTTTAACATTTTTTTTGTATTAGTTTTAAAATTAATCGAGTGTGATACAAAAATATTAAAATTAAAATTATACGTTCAATTTACACACACGCGTATAATAATACATAGTAAATATCTATGTATAACACTAGCGGTTGTCCTAACCCAGTTAACTGAATTTCACGATTTGAGAAAAACAAATTCATTTTTGTTTTTTTATTCTTAATTAATTTAATTCTCATAAACCGTTTTTAAATTTTTTTTCTTTTATAAATGTTAAAATATTCTTATTTCCATCCATACGCATGTATTTCAATAAGAATATCAACGTCCTTTAGCCATATCCCGCAACAATAAAATTATGATTTGCACGCTCGATGTTAATCGATAAATCGTATCTGTACCACGCGCCATCGCTTTTCAAATTAATTAATTTTTATCAAACAGTAAAATAAGATCTTGACATTGGACAAATTACAAAAATAATAATTTAATTCTAATCTGATCAACTAATGAAAATTAACCACGATAATTTATTCAACGGTAACTGTGACTAATATGGTGTAATGATGTGAAGAGACAAAAATTTGACAGTTGGCCAACAAGGCTCAAAAAAATACGTTCGGTTGTGGCGTTTTAGTTGTATTATTACAGAGAATTATTGCAGGATAATAAAAACAGAGAGTAGAATTAAACCGAAATGAACCAATTTTATAACCACGAAACCTTTAAAATATTGTAGACAGGAACAGAGTTTAAATAACCGGAATTGTAACAGAAACCCATAATTATAAATGAAAAGTATTGAATTTTTCAATAATTTAAATTTTTGGGATCAGTCCAATGTGTGATCTACCGATTAACTGATATATATATGATAAAGCGTTATAGGTAGAACGTGTGATCTACTGAAAACATATCTATATTTTACACTATATGTATAGTGCTATACTTATATAATTATCGATATGATATGGTTTTTACGACTGTATTGTATTTTTAAAATACATCATTTAAACATTCAGTTACCATTTAGCGTTCATACGTGTCATTTCGTTTATTGGTCGATTTTTTCAATTTTTTTTTTTTTATAACTGTTTTGTAACGATTTAAATTTTAAAATGAACTCTACTACAACAATGGGATATTTATATAGAAATATAATTATTGATGAATTGAAATGCGTTGAATATTTAAAAAGTAAAAACCTTTTAAGTAACAACTGTTTGGTTTGTTAAAAAAAAAATGGTGGCGGCCATGCCACCCGGTAAAAACTCAAATGTTTGATGATTTTTTATCAGATTTAAAAAATACTTTAATAGTTAATCACACATTGGATCAGCCATTTATTGGTAGATCACACATTGGACCGGTCCCAAATTTTGTATATAATTCCGTAATATTATTTTCAATTATAAGAAACACTGATAAACTACGTAATATTATTACTGATTATAGTTGTTTAATTCTTGATGTGATATCTTAAAATTTAAATGACTATTTATTTTTTTTATTACGATCTATTTATTATATGAATATTGTATGTAGTTATGTATAAAAAAAATAAGACAAATCTAAAGAATATGTGTTAAAAAATTAATATTTAGAACAGTTAAATACTGGTTTTGACCTTAACCCGTAATTTATATTCTTCAAAAACCGGAACCGGAACCAGAACCTCTTAATGAAATAATTTAGTACCGGAACTAGATCGTAAAAAAAACAAAAGGTACCATTCCGGCAGTCTAGAAATATAAATCCTTCTACCAATATGGGAATAAAAAAAAAATCGCAATGTTATAAATAATAGTCGTAAAAATCACGATTTTCCACTCCGACCGCCTTCGAAATCCTGACATTCGATACTATCCTGCCGTTAACTTCCTCCATGCGTGAGTGACCAGCCCGTGCAAGCCATGCTCGTCGTTGATTTCCGACTTGGCAAGGAATTCGTGATAACATTGAAGCCATTGGATCATTTCATAAGTACTCCTGCACACGAACGGCCATTTATCGCACCGGCGGTAACCGTGTCGCTTGTACACGAAGATTGGTGGAAATAGTGGGAACGGTAAGTGTGGTTCGCCGTGGTGATAGTAGTGATGCCACCACACGTGATGGTGATGATGGTAACCGGGACCGTCGAAACCGTGATCGTCGTCGTCGTCATCGTCCTCGAAGTCATGGTAGTCGTGGTCGAAGCCATGATCGTGGTCGAAGCCGTGGTCGTGGTCGTGGTCAAAGCCGTGGTCGTGGTCGTTGTCGTGATCGTGGTCACCACTACCATCGTCATAGTCATACACGACATTGTAGTCATCGTCGTCCGCGCCACCGTACTCGGGCACGCCGTCGCCATTAACCACCACAAACCGTCGACTCCTTATAAAGTCACCACTGAAATTCCCGGCAGTTCGCCATGGCTTTATATGGTTCGATCCAAAGGCAATATTAACTTCGTTTTCATCACAAACAATGCTCCCGAAGATCGACAAGTAAAGTCCTGCTGTGACAGTCACCATAGCGTAACCTTCCAACTATTAATCGTTAGAAAAAATTAAATGGACGTTAAGAAAATTCGTAAAATTAGATCCCAAATCAAGGTACATGTAAATTTTGCATAAAATTATAATATTATTATAAATATATTTAAATTAAATTTCATACTAACATTATGTATAAGAATAGAGTATGTGAGGAATAAAATTACAGTGTCTACTGTAAATTCAATCGGATAAAATTGAACTTATAAAATAAACTGTCATGAATTTTAACTGCTTGCAAACTTTTATATGATCTAATTACTTAACACGCGGGAGATATTGACCTATCATTATCTTATTTTTTTTTTTAATCTGATAATTAAACAAGCTATTCAATAACAGTTATAATATAAATACCAAAATCAGACATTTCAAAAAAGATAATTATATTTTACACAGAAACATTTTAACTATTATTAGTAATATTTTTAATATTATTATATAATTTTATTTTTTTATTCTTTCAAATAGAATCTACATAAACTCGAAATTGATTTGGACATTTTTAGAGTGGAATTAACAAATTTGAAGATAAATTTACAATTGCCCCTAAATTTATATGCATTTTATATAGATGAACATTAGGTTATAATTGTTAGTGAAATATTTGTTCTACAAATTGTAACAAATTAAATAGTAAGTTAAGCACTGTGATGTGTAAGCTATTGTTTTTCTGAATATTCATCACTTCTATAATATTATTATTATCGTCATATATTTTTAAATTAACTAAAATTTAACCGAATATAACTAAATTAAATAGCCATATAGATACTCTACACCTAGACCTTTAAACGAAAACCGTACTTAGTAGACTGCAGTAATAATATACATGAGAGATCTAAGATAAGTTCAATATTTCAATATTTACAGTTATGATTTATGGTAATAATTAGCTTGTACAAAATGACAATATAATTATTGTAAAATTCAGCAACTCACCATGTTTTTATAAGTCATCGTCGTCACTACAGCAGTTAATTATTGTTATTTGTTCGTTAAAATACTAGGTACTAACAAATTTTAGTCGACGAGTGGCATTTTATATAAAATATTATTATGTTGTATTACCACCGTATTTAATTGATTTTCCATTGAAGTCACAAGGTCACTGTGTAAGATTACTTGAATACTTCCGATAACGCTATTTATAACGATCGTCATCAAATATTTACGTTGTTTCGTCGATTATTTTTCATTTCATTTCCTCATAAAGCCCGGTCACGAATCACTGAATATAGCTGACATAGATTACACATTAATATCATTTTGAGCCTAAACCCGATAAGAGTAGGTTCCGACTTCCGTGTCTTATTCCAAATATTCACAGTGTTGAACGAATTATTTTAGTAAATACATAAATACGCATGCCAAAAGCTTTTTCAATATCGCGTAATCGTGTTTACTTTTTAGTGATTCGACGGAGGACTTATTATCTCTGGAAATATTGGAAATAATTAGTTATATACGTACCTACCATCTGGAAAGATTGTAATTATTTATATATCGGTAAAGCACTTCGATAAGATACTTAGATAAGTATATAAAGTACAAGAATATTAAAATATTTACGATAAAATATAATACTATAATATCTAAAGATTTTTTATAAGTTATTTTTTTTTATTTAACTGGGAAATAATTTATAGAAAACTCATAAGAAAAATATATATTATGCGTTCTAAATTAAGATTCTTGCAAAATATGATATTAAAAAAAATTATTTATTTTGCATATAATATACTTTATGTTCAAAGATTTGATTAAATTAGTTAAAAATGGTAAATTATTTTGTGATTAAAAATTTGTGTTTGCAGATATTATGAACATTATGATAATTTTATTATTATTGTTAGGTATGAATATTATTTTTTTTTTAATAATGTAACATTCATGTTATTTTTTAAAATTGAAAAATAACCTGTACAATTATCTGCATTTAATTTAATTTAATTAATATATTTTATTTTCATCTAATTCTTTGTTTGTGACTTCAATAAATTATTCACTTCTATTAAATTTATCTTTTTCTGATTTTAATTTTAAAAAACTTCATTAAAGGTAAAAACTAAATTTTTTAACTTTGTAACGAAAAAAACTTAGGAAACAGAATGTATGATTTAACAAGATGTAATATTATAATTGTTTTCATGATTATATCATTGATTATAATGAGTTGAATTTTGCATCATATATTTTATTGATTGGTAAATAATATAATATTCATAAACCATATTAATTGTTGACAAATTAGGGCATTTTTGTAAAATAATAAAAACCGATTTATTTTTCGGAGAACTGGGAGTTACAAATACATGAATAATACGACCAAAACACGTACCTGTATTATTACTTTCAAAATTTCTACTTCATTCACTAAGTTATAGTTTTTTATTGAAGTTTTCTAAGTTTTAAAATTTATTTCAAGTCTATCTAGTCTGGTGAACATTTTATGCGCAGTGTTATTTAGCTGACATCTCTGTTTAGTCGCATGCCTATAACAACATTATTTTTTTATCATGTACATCAATGCACATTTTTTATAAACTCAAATCTCCTGCGTCGTATATTATAGTGGATGGTTATTATTAATGCATCAAACGCAGACAATTTATTCAAATCGTTTTTTAATCGTATATTCAAAATCTTTAACGCCTTTTTTTCTCTCATGCATACTGTTATTTTATTTTCTAAGATATTGTTGTAATACATATATAGACACGAAAATAATTTATCATTGAGAACACGAAGATTTAGAGAACATTTATAGTGGTTTTACCTCTACTAACGGAATCACTCGCGTGAAAATGTTTTATGAATATTTTAACATAATTTATATTGAATTGTCTATAGTTTATTGTTGTTAGCTACAATGAGTTTGTCTAAACAATTTTAATTGGAAATAAAAAAAAAACACAATAACAATGGATTGAAATTTAAAATTAACAAAACATGAACGCATATTATTATTGTAGTTAGTTACTACATATATTATTATATAATATAATAAAAGAGAAAATCGCCTATGTACAAAATATATTATTTTAGCCAGAAAGTTTCAGAGTGTTGTAATTGTGTTTGCAACATGCACAGTTGATATATTTTTGAAGATACATTCTTTTGATATTTATTTTTTTAACATAAAACATGAAAATTAATGTACTTCTTCAAAAGTCGAATTTCTTACAATAAATAAGAGAACTCAACAATAACAACTAAACAAGTTCTTAGTTTGAGAATGACAGCATAATAATACGAGTATGTTACAGTAAATAGAAAAATATTATATACCAAACTCACCTTCAGTGATAAAGTACGTATATTTTGAAACTATCCAAAAAAAAAAAAAAAATAAATGCATTAAGTGAATATGACATATTATAAGAGTGTTTTTTATAGGACATAAGTATAGGTAGTTTACTAAACTACAAAAGCACAATGATTGTTATATATTGTTTAATGGATTCATTCTTAGTGTAGGTAAGTCGTATAATCAATTTTCACAGTTAATCGTTAAGCTCAACATTTATTTTTATTCAGAAGTAATATAAGTTAATACTTTTTAAGGCTGACAATGAAAATAACTCAAGGACTTGGATATTTAAAATGCAAAATTCGTAATATACTATAATAAAATTGTTTGCGATAATCGACTAGTTAAGTTGTTAATTAGTGCAAACTTCAAACAAAAGCTATTGATTTAAACAAATTGATTTTTAACTTTAATAGTTTACTTATTGTGTAGAACTTCATACAAAACGGGAGGGTGGTAAAAAGCTATAACCGCGAATATATTCAAAGATAACCGTATTTGAACTACTTGAGTTCACCTACTAATACTACATAATACATTTTGGTATTTACCCAAAGTTTTCCGATCGATTTCAAATACTATCAAACAATTTTAAATATAATTTTGGTAATTTTGTCTATCAAACTAAAGCGAATTGAGTTTTAATAATTAAAATTAATTTTAGTATTTCGTACAAAAATGTTAATTTTCACCTAATGTCACGTATAGCCGTTACATTTTTATATTAAATATAAACTTTAATACGTATAACTAGAAATAATTTTGTGGTATTTTTAATTCAAAATTAACTAGGAGCAGCAATTTTTTATAAACATTGCCTGTGTGTAAACTCTGAAAATATTATTTTAATTGAAATGGCAATATTACCGGTACTTACCTACTATTTATGTATTAGCACTCCTGCACCTAAATTTTGCGTTAACAAAACAGTTTAATATACTTTTTTGATGACATTATAATGTTATATTAATAATATGCATGATATAAATGTTGATGATAACAGATAGATGATGCTTAAACAATAAAGTGCATAAACTATTGATATGAATGTCGGATGGTCATATAAATATATAATAAATATCGGATAATATTGACATAATTAATAACAGAATTAATAAATTCTGAAAATGTTCTACAAATATAAAAATTATTTTTGTGAGTTTAGACTTCTCAATTTTTCTATGTAGACTTTCATATTCTTTTTGGTTTTATACGCGTTTATATTGTAGTACATAAATACAATTAGTTTATTTTTTACGTATTAATTTTAGTATTTTTGAAATAATACTTTAATTTGCTCGAAATGTATTTCAAATTTGGTATGAAAAAATATGTATTATACTTATGTAGTTTATTGGCTTTGATGATTTTTATCAATTTTAGAATAATAATTGTAAACACAAAAAACGTAATATTTAATAAAAATAAATAAAAAACGTTACTTTTTTAGTCAGATTAAAATGGCCAGACAATTATTATATCGCTAGTCCAATTTAATCCGCACAGTTGTTATTTTCGAACTTTTGTACATTTTATTGGTCTTACATCCGTTTATTCATTGTATTTACAATCGTCGTGTATCTCCCATCTAGCTTGTTTAGAGTTAACCAACTGGCAATAGTCTTGACTTCTACTGTATAAATATTACAAGAGACAATCTCCGACGAATGTATATAAAATATATTATTTGTATATACAGGGTGAGCGTGGTCTTTTTGCGGTTTATCCATTTGTTATCGCTGGACTAACGTCTCGGCCCACCCCATGCGTACATTATATCGTATTTCGTATTTCGCACTTTACCCATATTTTCATATCTTTTTAGATTGCCTCTAGCAATTTTTTCTTCCTTTTTTTTTTTTTATAATTTTCATTTTTCTCCATTCTGCCGTTTTCAAAAGTCTCAATACCACTGCTTTTTTCTTTATTTTTATCTCTTTTCATAACAAAGTGATCGTAACCTCGAATTATTATTATTCGTAAAATAGAATGCCACACGCATAAACTATATGCCTAATATCTTCTCGCATTTATCTATATCCGTTGTCTATCTAGACACGTCTAGTTATAGTTTAGTTCCATTTTATGACTTTCTCATTTATTTTTATTTTTATTCATTTTATTTCAGAACATACAATGTACATATTATATGCATACTTCTTACTATTACAATATTGTATTATGTTGATTGTTGAATATAAATAAAAATCGTAATTTAGACAGAAAAAATACAATTTCATTCGCACTAGTTAATGGAACTAATTGATTTAATTATAATTAGAAAACGGTTATATTTTAAATTTAAAATAATAAAAACACTATGCACAGATTTTTTATAAGATTCAGTTATCTATTAATTTATTTCACTAACAGACCGATTAATGTATTAGTTTTATAGTGATGTGTATTTTTTTGTACGTAGTGTGTCTTGCTGTCATCACTTTTAAAGTAGAAAAAATGTTTCAATCTTCATCTTTAAATTGGATTTTAGTACTTCTAATTAGTAACTGTAGGGAGGAAAATATCAAAAGTATTAACTCATAAAATATTAAAATAATTGGAAAAATGTTTTTAATGTGGAAATGGGAATATTTACATGACGTTAGTTTTCAAAAAATCGATTTCGTTATTACAATTTTTACTAATTAGTTATACTAGAATTTTCAATATGTTTTATTATCTTCAAAATATATTGACTCTCTTTAGCTTTGTATAGATATTTAAAATTTATAAGTGTTTTTTTTTTTTTAAATTTAAATTGATAAAAATTGTTTTTTGATAAAAAAATATTTAAAAATATAATACAATAAGTTCCTCCTTTCAATTTTTACAGCAAAATTATATGAAAATTCATATTTTTTAGTTAGTATTGAGTTCTAATGTTGAAAAATTTTGATATTCAAACAAAAAATAATGATTTATTTATTTGATTGAAAATTCAAAAAATATTATCTTGAAACATTTCATATTTTTGTGACACAATACTGTAATTTTTTATCTACAATGAAATTTTTAAAATATTTGACGAAGAATAATCTATTTATGCTACGAAAATATTTATTTATCAGGATTGACTCATAATTTTGGTAATTAGCTGTCCCTGTGCGCATCATTGCCCGTAAAAAGTATATCCGTTTTCAATTTGGTTGTCTAATGCTAACATTTAGCGTAACGTGAGTATTCAAAAAATATATTTGATTTCTGATTTTGTGTACATGATATAGATGTATAGAGTTTTTAAATATCCTATTCTGAAATAAGTGACTATTTTTTGATCCAGTCAGTTTCTTGATTTGAACCTCACTCTTCAGACTATCAGATATAAAGGCTAACAATTACCATGCATGTCTAGTTGATCATACTATAATTTTCGCTTTTTTTTGTGGCACAATACGTTTACGACTTAGTGTTTGTTGTCAAATAAGACGCTCAAAGATAATTTAGTTGGGAGTTACATATATTTAATCTTTAATTTCGACATATTAATTATATATATTCATTTAAATACTAATTTTTAATAATATTAATCAACTCATTCGTGTTATCGAGGTGACCCAAAAATTAACAAAAATATTTTATTTAATATAAATAAAATAAATAAAGTATATGTGATTGATTTTTTTCAAGATGAAAGTGAGATTATCAGAGGATTTCAATGATTATGAATCCTTTTTCGCACAATGTAAAGTAAACCATTTTACAAAAAATACCACACATTTTAGGTTTAATAGTTTTTGTACATACCGACATCCATGTTATACATATAGATAACAACTTTGATCTACACCTAATGGAAATTCTTATAGATTTGATTACACTTCTCGCCTAAATTTATTAAGCTATAATAAGGAACATTTTGTTTAGACTCAATTTTACAAATCAAATTTCAATAACCCTCGTTAATACAATAGTTAGTGTAGTTTAATTATAAGAAATAAAATGTGTTAAAAATATTTTGTTACAAAATAATCTTCTAAATATTTACAACATAATTATGAAAATCTTAGTTATACTACATATTAACTACGATAAATATTATTTTTTGTTAAAAGTTTAATTAAAATAAATAATTAAGCAAAAACAATTTCAAAAAGTTAATAATCTTACCTAAGGAATTTTTTTTTGATAATAAATGAAGAAATTGTTGGTGATTTTCTAGAAAATTTTTGGAAACTTTCAAAAATTATTTTTTTGAATAAAGAATTATCAATTTATCCCCATATTGGATAGTATTTTAGTTTTGTAACCATTCATATAGGTATACTCCCATACTGTGACGTTATAAATTCGATTCATGAATTGCTTAGCACAGCATCTAAAAGTTCAATAAACGAGGAGCATAATATAATAAAAGAAAATACAGAATATGCATTATAAACGTTATAAACGTTCAATAGATATCAATTAACGTGTGGACAAAAACAAATAAACATTTAAACCGTTTCATTTGTTTTTCATTAAAATAGCTGCGATTCATTAAGTTCTTCTTGACACACTACACTCAAAACGCTGCAATAAATTAATAAGTAAAAATGTCAGTATAGGCTAATGATGACTTATTAATAATATTCAATAATAATTCAAAAATATACATAGTATGTAACCAAAACATATGTAAATACGACTTAGTAAATTATCAATATAATTTAGGTTTAAGTTTAAAATAGATACATGCACATTTTTTTATTTTTCTCTATTTGGATTTAAATGAAGTATATTGTTAATAATAAAATTTAACATTGCTTTAAAATTAATATGTCACAAGTCATAATGCAATTTTCACTTTTTTTTTCATTAATTATGTGTAGTATACTAACTATTAACCAAAATTTAAAATATAATTTGTATGCCAAAAATAATCATTAATATAGTCTTATCGTTGATTTATTTTAAGTTGTGTGCTCCAATTTATTAGAAAAAAATCTATCTTTACGGTATTGTTCAAAAATGTACCATTATTTTGTTTTAGTATAAATTCAGTTTAAACTTAAAATGTGTGACTGAAGAAAACAATTTTAATAATAAATAATTATAATAATCCTTAATTTTAATTTGATGGTTATTATAAGTTATAATAAGCTATCTAAAACGATTATAGTTAAAAATAATGTTAACATTAACAAATTAAGTGATTGACAAAATCATACTCCGAACATTAAGTCAGTTAGTAACAAAACGTGTTATTTAAAGAATAAAAAAGTCAGGTATAATCTTAATAGGACAATAATTATTTTTAACTAGACAGTAAGAAGATCACATTTATATTAGTAATATAGTACCTATTTCAAGTTTATACATTCAATTTGTTTTTTTATGAATTTATTAATAATATTTGTTAAGGACCACATTGAACAATTTACCGCTTTTCGTTATGACTGATAGTCCTCTTAAAACGAATATTTTATTGTCAACACATTTTATTCGTAACCATACGAAATTATAAAGTACTTATGACTCTAACATTATGCTTATTCAATAATTATGATATTTGGATTGTTACCAGGAAGATAATAACAATATATGTTTAACGTTATATTATATGACTTTAAAATTTCACGGGCAGGCGAGCAGATTATATTATTATCTAACATATTTTATGCAACTTAAATTTACATTCCATAAAATGATATACATTTCCCTCAACAACCTTATTTTTATATTTATCTAAAAATATTAAAAACATATAGGTACCTACAATTTTTGTCATGAATATATTTTATTATAATAATTAAATACTAATAATATAATAAATGAAAAATTCTCATTAAAAATTATATCGACCTATTGTTTAATATTAAAAGTAAAATATATTACTTAAATAATTATATAAAATAAACATTCAGAATCGTTTTTCATATATAATGATATATCATTGAGTTAAAATTTAACAGACCTATGATAGTTATCTTCACGGCACTTATTGTACAACAGAGCGGTACCCATTTTTATTTTATTGAAGTTTGAATTTTTGCGAATCGTGTAATCAAAAATAAAATGTATTATTGTAGCTTTAATAGCTACATATTATGATATTTGCACAATCGAAGACATCTGTTAATTTGTAACTCAATTCCTGCTACATTGTTATTTTTATAATTTTTATTTCCATCTGTTAAAGTGAAACGAAATTATCTATTTACAAAAACCTTTCTAAGTTGCTTTAAAAGCTTCTAGTAAAAACAATAATACACAAAACAAAACGATAAAAGTGAATATATTTTGTATGTTTTTTTTTTTCAATAGTCTCTTTTTAAATTAATTTTAATAGATATTTTTTTGAGAAAAAAATTCTATTGATCTCACAATATCTCTATCACACAAATCGTAAATTATTTGTAATACCTATATAATATGTAATGTAATATACATCTCTTATTTTATATACACATCATAAAGTATAGGTACCTAAGTATTATTTCTACAATAATTGATATTTTTTTTTATGGTATTATATACAATTACTTGAAATTTTGTTTGACGTATAATTAATAATAACATGATGAATTTGGCAAACAAAAGTTTAAAATTTAATCAAACAAATCGTTTTTGGCGTAGAGAGAAAGTGGTCAGTCAGACGAGAACAAAGTTTATGACTATAAAATTTTGATGAGATCGACAAAGCAATGTATCTGAAAGTTTCCCGAGGCTATATATCAAAGACTAAATAAATCATTGCAACCAAATATTCTTTATACTTCGACAACTTTTGCCGAAGACAAAGAAAGAAGTAACTGCGCAAGTAAATATAAATTCCTATTAGCATTCAAGTATTGACTTCAAGTTTTAGTTTTACATGCTACGCAGTATATTTTTTTGTAGAATATGACCAGAAAATATTACAAAGTAAATTTTATAATTTTATTTTAATTCGTTTAAATATGACATGTAAATGATTCGTTTGGTTTTTACGTAAAAGAACTATGTTGTAACAGTAACACAATATACAAAACTAAATGTGTATTTTTAAGAAGATAAATATAAAAACAGAGTTTTTACATGAAATACAATTAAAAATAAGTCAAAACGTATTAATATAATATGATTACTGAATATGAAATGTTTTAAATATTAAACAGGTTTCTTAACGTTTACAGGGCTTGCTATCGTACGCACTCAATGTCTAACTAAAATTTAAAACAATCACAAGGGCGTATTTGTGGAGGTCAATCTTTCCACCTGCAATTCATTTTTTCATTAATAAAAAAAGCTAAAAGTACAATAATATGTTGAATAATTGACAGAAAAAAATTATTGAGGATAAAAAAATGATATAACAACACACATGTTATTTTTTTATTATCATACATAGAATTCGAACATCTTTATCAATAATTTAAAATTTAAAACGTTTTACCTTCCCTCAAGAATCGTATAAGGCTATTTTCACAACGAACATAATCATTATTTGAAATTTAATCATTCAATTTTTAACATTTGCACAATCAAATTTTATTTTTTTTATATTTTAATAATTCATTTTTAAGAAACATAAAAATAACTATTTTTTATATTCTAAATTTAATAATATGCGTGTTTACAATGTGTGTAACACAATAAGTACTTAAAACATTTTTTAATGTTCATCTTCGAGAGTTTTTTTTAATAACAAATTAAATCTAGTTTGTACTTTGAAGAGGTAAAAATGAAAAATTCCTAATATTTTTCAAAATTGTGTAAAACAAATAAAAATTAATAAAAAAGGAAGAACATTCGCACCAAATTAGTTTTTGACCAAATTTATTTTGTTTTTTTTTTTGATGTAATTATAATTGTATAAAATTTAAATTTTCACCAAATTATGATATAACCATTTTCTATACATAGTATCATTTTTAAAGTAATATTTTAACTCTTTTTGAGCTGTTTATAGACATTTGATATTTTTATTTTTTTTTTTTTTTTTCGTAAATGTCGATAAAAAATAGTTAACTGAATAAAAAAAGTTTTATATTTTAATTAAAGGCTCACTTATGTTGCCTATTTTTAAATTAAAAAATATCATAAATTTATATTCATAATATTTTTTATACGTGTCTAATTTAAGAATTTTGACGAAATACGTAAAATCTTGAACATTTTCAAATTATATTGTAATTGGAAAATCGTGGAAATTATTTTTAAATAAATAGTATAAAGAATCTTAAAACATGTACGTATATAATTATATTTTACACACATAATTATATTTTCAATTTCAATGTTTTCAACAAAAATATATTTATTCTACCATGTTACGAATACAAATAGTAAAATAAATTAGTTTATTAGCAATATCAAAAAAAGTAACATAAAATATACTTGTGATATTATATAGGTTGATAGGCTATTTCTGCTCAGAGATGTTTTTTTGTTTACAATAATATATTTTTGAGTTTAAATTTAATACATCCATCACAGTAGCTCATTTTACACCTTCTACTGTTCAGCAGAACGTTACCCACTGGTCTACCTTTTTTTTTTTTTTGAGTCAATGTGAATACGAGAAAAATTAAAAATATGCTCATAACTGTGGACGTAAAATAATGAATAATATTCCAAGGTAATAATAATATATTTTCATAAATACTAAATAGAATATTGACAGGAACGAATGCGATGGAACACGTATATTATATATCTATACTACATGGGTACCTTTAAATTTGTTTGGGTCAATTCTAAACCATAAATCAGAAAAAAAAATTATTTTCCTTTCGATACTTATCAGATATACATATACTCGTACCTTATATTATATGTACACATATAAGAAAACTGTTTTCGGTCCTTTCTATTCCCGGGAGTCTCTAACCATATTAACCCATTTCTACAAAAATCCCAGTCGACAATAATATATACCTACCTATGTATATATTTATATGTTGCAGATGAACCCCTAAAATCTCACGTGAGATTATCTCTGAATGTAGTGCATATATTAAATAATGGTTTCCGCTCGAAAATCGGAGATTCTAATCGAAATTCTGTCGCACGTGTTATGTGCATACCTATAATATACTATGGAATGATTGACCGGTACATATTTCGGAAATAGTTTGTTGTTAGTAACTCATGTATAACGCATAAGCTGTTCATTTTAATACTTGATATGAAAATCAAAAGTCAATGCTATAGTATTATTATACTATACACGGGATATCTGAGTTGTAAATTTTTAATTTTATTTGAATATTTTACATTAAATTTACATAATTTATTGTATAATATATATTATTATATTCCACACCAACAACTTAACAAGATTATGGTAATTTAAAAATGCTTATGAACATTTTAAACAATAATAATACCTTTGATGTTCAAAATAATATAGTATACCTACTGTAAATACTTACCTATTAATTATTAAACATACGATTAGCATCCGTGTCCAATAATCAGTAGAGTAAGTATTTTAAATATAAATATTAATAATTATGCTGTTAAATTTTAATAATTTTAAAAATTATTTCTTTTAAATAAATTTAAGTCATTACAAAACAATAATAATTTTGAAAAAATAATATTTCAAGTTCATTTTCTGAATTAAAACGTTTTTTTTTTTACTTTTTGGAGAATTTATTATAAGTTATGTACATACTTTATACCACATATAATTTAGTATAAAAATTAATTTCAACTAGTTATAACTTATAAGTATTTAAAGTGTAGGTAAACAATGTGAAGTTTCACAAAGGAACCCTACAAAACGTTGATTCATTATGCTCTGTGCGTCTTAACTTAAATACTTAAATACTTATAATCTATAGATAATTAAATCAATAATACAAATTAAATATTTTTGAAAAATTCTCTTTTTTAATAACTTAAAATTATATAAAAAATAGTTACCATTAATATTTGTTTGTTTGAAAACAAATAAAATCATAAACATGTTTTTTGAACAACAAGGAAATAATACGTATATATTTCTTACGTTTTCATCATAGTCACGAATGATGTTATGAATCAAGTGATCAAGTGTAAAAGAAAAACCTAAACTTTCTGAAACATAAATTCAGATAGACTATCAGACAAGAGATTTAATTTTTATGCAAAAAAATATTTCCAAAAATGTCAATGCGTTTCGATAAAATTAGTGTTTACCTTTAAAAGAATCATGCTGTGTACAATATATTATTATGTAGGTACGTTATAAAATATCGATAAAAAAGAATCAAAATTTTCTTATACATTTTGCCTTTTTTTATCTCTAGACTCTAACTGTTGAAAATGTTAAAACTATAATAACAACCCCAACATAAGTATATATTTAAAATGGTGTAATAATGTATGAACGTATTTATAAGATAGTTTCGAAATTATATTAATTTTTTTTTTTATCGATTAAAATATATTACATTCATAGAGATTTAAATTTTGACAATTTATACATTTTTAAAACTCATAATAACCTTCATAAATCATCAAAATTAATTGGTTATTCCTTTTTAATTTTTATTCAGTTTATCTTACACATGTGTTTAATTAAATTAAATGACCTCTTAAAAATTTAACATCCGATCAAAAGCCGGCTTCATAAATCGGCTCATAAGTAGTTAAAATAAATATTTTTATAGTTGAAATATTTTATGGTAGTATTTTAGTATTGTAATAGTGTAATCCACTTAGAAACGAATAATTCTATAATACAGGTATTGAATAACTATTTTATATTCCAACAATTTTCTTATAGAATCAAATAATGATCGGTAAGAATAACAAACATTTTTTGTAAAGAGTTTATTTTTTATGTTATTTTATCAGCATTAATTTTCTACGTTGATAGTTGTTTTTGGTTTTTAAAATTGCTAAATAAATGGAAGAAATACGATTGAAAACAATCATTATCGTCGAAACATTTTTTAGGCCTTTTTGGAGATTATGACTGAGAATGCTTAATTTTTATAATTTCACGCAAAATTGCCAAATATATAGTACCTAGTCTGAAAATTCAAACTTTGATTTTAATCATAACCTATTGTTGTTTGAGATAACATCACTAAATCACTGAATCCATTAATAACGATAATCTATATAAATATAATTATAACGAATTGTTACAGCTATAATAATTGAAATATACTCATAACTAAGACTAGGGACTTAAACGAGTTTGCATAATTTTCAATAATTATTCAAAATATAGCTAAGTAATAAAGTAATATAGACATTTATTTCATAGTACTAGAAGTTTAAAGCAATCATTTTTATTTTGAGTACTTTGTATATCAGCTATTTTTTCCTTTTAAGTGTATATATTTTTTTATATTTTGTTAAAAAAAAAAAAAAAAAATGTAAGACAATATGAGACATAGAAATAAAATTATTTTTTAAGCATACTAAACAATGTTTAATATTAATCTTGAATATAAAGGTCAACAGTTTATTTATATTTATAATGAAAAGCATTTGTAGAACGACTTAATAAAATCTAAATTTTATGATCAATTGCACAATTTTTTTGATTTACTGAACATTTTACTATGCATCAAATCACTTTTTACAAATACATTATTATCAAAATAGATGTTATATTCATTTGTTGTTTTTTTTTTTTTTTGGGAAAATAAAGCAAAAATAATTTATATTAACATGTGAAACTAGCTAAATAATTTGCGCCTAACAACCGTTTTTAAAGTCTTATAAATGAAATACTTACATTTAAATTTTCAAATCAGCGCACATGAATTTACACGTGAAATATGTATCGATATAGTGATATTTCGGTACTGTTTTTGTTTAGGTCAGGCTTAGTGACGTAAAATAAGATACTATATTAAATAAATGTCAATATTTTTTATTTTTTTTTAGATTAATGAAGACAACATTTTGAAAATGCATATTAAGTCACAACTATATCAAAATATAAAATATGTGAATGCCACTTATACATGACAATGTTGCACAGGATTGCTTTCTCAATAGTACTGTTTTTTTTTTAGTTGGTGGTAATTTCATCGTTCTATTTTGAGCGTGTTCAATCGTACTCCAAAAAAGGTAAAAGTTCTGAATCGTATTGTAAGTTGTAATCAAAGGTTTGTTACAACAATAAAAAATGACTTATGTCTGTTTTCTCTTAAATTAAAATATTCATATTTTGGTGGGCATAAATTTATACGATTAATCGAGTTTCAAAAATCGTACTGTATATCATGATGCTATACAATTATATTATTACTAGGCTTGAAAGGATGGAACTAAAATTATTATACAATGTGATTTACCAAGCACGTTCACCCCGTTTATTACTTTAATAACGAATTTATTAAAATACTAATTTTTGAAATTTTTAAGTAAAAGTATTTAAGCTTTAACAAACATAATTTAAAATGTCTTAAAGTATCTTGTAGATGTTTATTTTCTGAATAAATTGAAGTTCAATTTAGTAATTTTTGAGTAATTTAATGTATACTACAGATACATTATACAGAGGCCTATTATAATTGACTTGAAACATATTAAGATAAGTTAAAATGATTTAAAAATGTTAATAATTAATATTAATCAATAATCAATATATTTTTATAATTAAAAAAAAAATTTCATCGTATAATAAGTGCTAAATGCAATACTACATACATTGTTTTTTTTTTTTTTTTTTTTTTTAATGTACATTTTAATAATTTATTGACTACTGGTTTGAATTTTAAATTGAATACATTAACATTTTCAAAAACAGAAAAATAATAATTTGCTTAATGATTTTCAATAAAAAAGAGTTTGATTTTTAATCATCGCAGAATACTTCTTAAGTGTTATAAAAAAAATCTAAAATCATCAATGAATGGTTCTCCAGTAAACTTTAAAAATTTAAAAATTAGAATTTAAATGTATTTATTATCAAAGAAAAATATGCGTAAAGCATGCTTGATAAATCACGCATTATTGAATCTAAAAAATGTTGATGTATTATATTAAAAAATTCTTGGTACGTGTAAATAATTTAAAATTTAAAAAGCAAATACGAATGAACTAGACTTACTAGACTTTTTATTTGAATACTCATTCGAATAATAACTAGAATACGAAATGTGAATCTTTTATGATCTTATGATTCTACGATTCTTAACCGTTTGTTCGAAACTCGAGATTTAAGGACATAATATAGTTAATAAGTATTATAGCATATTTGACGTATTGGTGTATTATACTAAGAATATAATGAATTGAAACTTTTGACAGAAGAAAATGACTATTAGTTATCTTTTCTGTGTGATTTCCTAGTAAAATGTATAATAATTACGTATACGTATAATATATGATATTTTAAGAGTTACTGAAATGTTACGCAAACATATAATAAATTATGTAATAAGAAAACGTGGATTCAAAAATTATTATTCGAACCGACAAACACTTTAATATAGTTGTTTCAAACTCGTTTATAGTTGACTGTAGATTGGTTTATGAAAGAACATGTTTAATGTTTATGTTTAGAAAATTTAGTTAAAAGTATTGATTAAACTTAATAATATAAAAAATAGAATAATACTCCTGTTGAATATGTGACAGTGCTCAGAGCGCTAAAATATAATAATATCACATAATAATGATAATAATAAAATAATAATTGAAAACTGGCCAATAAAATATTACCTATAATATAAATATGATAAAAACGCGCATTACAGTATATATTTGTACTTCCATACTTTTTACTCGTGTGCATAAAATGGTATCTCCAAACAAATAAAATAAATGTTATTTTAAATGTTTATTTTATAAACGTGAAATTCGCATGTAATATAGTAATAATTTCCTACGTTTGAAGTGTACTAAATGTTACATGAGTATTTTTTTGAAAAAATTTCAATTCCACATTTTAGTACATATACACGTTTTTTGATTTATCCATATCAATCAACACCATATATTATGATTTATTTAAATTATGTTCATTAAAAACTTAAAAATTATGGAAACCCTAATGACTTAATACCTATTATATTATTATAGGCATTATAGTAGATACGTACTGCGTATTGTATGATTTAATTTTTATAAAAAAGTTATTGAAAATTGTTCTCCATCACTCAGTGTATTCTCTATCACATTATATTATAATATAATATTTTGATCTGATTTTTCAAAAGTAAATATTTTTATCGACGAATAACAATTTATATTAAATTATATAGGTATAGGAGTTGTTGTTAAAGTTAATTTTCTCTAAAGTTTGGACTAAAATAGGAGTGGCCTAAGTTTAAGTGATAGTTTCACCGCAGAAAGTATATTAAAATATGGAAATGTCTTATAGAAACTAAATTCTTAACTATACGAGTATGTAAGTAGCACAGATTTTATTTGTCTTTGTCTAGTTTTTAGAGGGGTTATAGGTACGAATAGTAGAAAATATCGATTAATGTTTTAGACCTTGATAATATAGTTTTTGGAAATAATTTTTTATTAGACATTTTTTAAAGTAATTTCACTGAATGCAGGTAAAAAAAATTAATAAAAAAATATCCAGAGAACAATTTTATTATTATTATTATTATTATTCATTTTTTTATATACTGATTACAGCGGGTTCTTCAACTATATACATTATGAATGATATTCAGTATTTTATTATAATAATTATTATTTTCTTTAATTAAATTAATATTTTGTTATCTAGATGAACGAAAAATATAAAAACTCATTCTTCATTGATAGATAACATTCGTTTACACAAATAACCGCAAGATTGACATGTTATAGACTTATGTTCAACTAGCGATATCTATCCAGTATCCACTCTACTATATTTTGTTTTTGAGGATCCAAAATCTGATATAATAATATTATATTATATATTATTAAACGATACGTACTATGCTAACCGCAATAAAAATAATAAATGGGTATAATATTATATTTTTTTTATTTAAACTCCGTTATAATGATAATAATAAAAAAAGTTATTATTATTATTCAATATGCAGAAATAGTTTCGACGAAGCGGGTCCCCCTAAAAACCCACGTATTCCTACTCACCGGCTTCTCTAACTAACGCGTTTTTGAATAATTTAATTGTTATTATTATTAATACTGTCGTCCACGTTAAAATGTACCAACAAGTGCCAAGTTAACATAAACATACAATAATACAAAATAGTATATAGCTATGGTGTCTACCTTATAATTATCTAACCTCCATGACGTGAATCGGTATTGCATTTTGGACGACAAATTGCCCACATCGCTTTTAATATTATAATAACATATTGTTTCTTTCCAATCATTTACATTTTTCCGTTACTAGAGACGTTTAATCCATGTAACTGCTGGCTTTGACTGTACGTGGAATTTAACCATTTTTTGCGTAAACTTTGTCCGAACTTCAAACAATGAAGAGCTCCGCTGCCGTTGTGTTTGCGTTTTCCTACAGTTCACTGTTGCAAGTAATGCAAGTTTGTTCTTCTATGCTTTCGGACAGCGTTTATCAGGTAAGATTTACAACGTTTATATACGAAAAAAAAATCGATTTTCATCCACACCATTCATCCACCCCACCATTTTATAAGTTTAAACCGAAGTGATTAAAAAGGTATCCTTTTCGACTTTTCTATAAACACTGTACATGGACTAAGATATTATATCTCTGTCTGCAATATATACTTACAATTTGGTACTGTATGTCTATTTTTTATGAGATTTTATCTAAGAATTCTATAAATATTTTCCCGAGTATCTTCAAGTATATTCATGTAAGTATGACGAGATATTTAAATGAAATTTTTCAACAGTATTGATCTAAATTGAAATACCATTAAAAATTCTTCCACTATAATTATTTTCATGGAATATCATAAAAACGTCTACGTTGCAAACTGAGATTGATTTAGATAAATATGAGATCAATTTTAATTGTTTGAAATCATTACAATATTATTTTAATAAAAAAAATATCTATTTCTAATAATTTGGTTAATTTTTATTTATTTTAATTATTTTGTATTTTTATTTATTTGAAAAATAAAGTCCAAAAATAACTATAAAAAATTAAATTAAACAAATTTCGACATTCAGTTTGAACTTTTCACTGATTATTGTTAAAAATTTATAATAATTATATGTACATATACATTTCCTAATAGATAGTTAAATGATACTAGATATTTTTAATATTACGGATGATGTGATCGAGATTAGTCATTTAAGCCGTTGTATTATAATATAGTATATACATATATAATATATATACATATTATTTTAAAAGTATTTAAACCTTTATTTATTGAATTGTAGTTACCAATTTACCAGTTTACAATAAACACATTTACAATGTTATTTTTTAGTGTATTTACCCATTTTTTTCCAACACTCATGAATCTAATATTTGACGTATGTTTACACATTTAATATACAACCATTCCACCTATAATATAAATCATTTTATCATTATAATTATTTAATTCTTATTAATAAGCATTACGGCTTGAATATTACAAAAGTATATATTGTAAAAAGTTTATTTAGCAAGGTATTTATTTTTTTTAAATTTATATTATCACAGTGTGTTACAACTTTTTATGCCCTATATTAAAATTAATATCAATAACACATTTATTTATATATAAGTATTATAATGAAGGCAAAATATCGCTTATATAGACTTTTGAATTATTAATTAAAACCGTTTTAATAATATTTCTAACATTACAAACATTGTAGAGAAAACAAAATTAATAAGTTGGTTTACAAAATTATTACCTAATATACTCGTATTATTAATATTAGGCTAGGTATGTAAGTTAATAAAAAGCAACTCATGAATTTTAATTTAATTGAGTTTCAAGCAAAAATATAATACTTGAGTTATATAGACATGATATAGTCAGTCATCACAAAGCTAGTAAACATACTTGTATAATATTACGTATTTAAACGTTTCGTATATTATAATACGAGTATATTACCTCTTCTCCGGTGACTCGTGTAAAGTATTTTACAACCATTAAATTATCTTAAATTTTTAAAATATTTTAAATTTTCTAAAAATATAATATTCTATGTTTAATATGATATAAATAATAATTATTGAGATCTAGAACCGCTGAAAAAAGTATAACTCTTAAAGTTGTTTGATTTAAAAAAAAAAGTTTTCACATTCGTTTGTCTACCAAAACTTTAGAACGAAATAATATAATATAGTATAATATAATGTAATATGCTTGTTTTTTTGTAAAATGATATATTTTCCATACCAAGTGATATGAAGGGAACTGTATTTGGTTAATAAAATGTGTATTTATGTATGTTATACAATGATTCGCCGATCATATTCAATTTCATTTTTTTTTTTTAATCTTAAAACTAAATTATACAAAATCTAATAAAATGGAAACTAATTATACTAAATGGCTATAATATTTTCAATAATTTAAATTTTTTTTATCATATAATAAGTTTTATGTGATCATACAAACTTTTTTAATTTCAAACTTACGTCTTTTCTAACTATAAATTGCAAAGCAGAAAATAATTGACCTATCTAAAATAAATTTGAACGAATAATTAATGAGTTAATTAAATGTACCTATATAATGCTCATTTTTGTACAAATATATCGTTTAATTTTTAATAAAGAAAATTAAACTTGCCATTGACGTTAATGATCAGGTAATGTACCTATACAATATCAATATTTCCCAATCTTTATAGATATGCATATCTCGTCATCTCATATATTGACGTTTATTTGACCGTATTATGTTATGTAAAAAATAGGCTCGCGAACATATACAACATATACTGCAAAATGCATGGTTTAATTTTTTTCCTAGTTTAATCACAAAATCAAATTGTTTTAACCACTAATTTGACTACATACTTATTATTTTATTATATCCCTTTTAACTTTGATGACTATTTCACCCTAAATCGATAAATAGTATACATATAAATAAGCTTGAAGGAGCCAACGAGTCTGATCTTTGATCAATAAATAATAACTCTATTCTGTTCTCGTCCTGCAATTATAAATTAAACTCTTATACTATAGAGTGTAGACTCGTTCGTCTCATTCGTTGGATTTTCTATTATTACCCATTTCAAACATATTACGCGTGATTATGTAACGGAGCAAAAATAATAGAGAATATCGTATTATTATTATTATTATTATTATACCTCGTTTTACACCCCAGATAAATTCCCATACCGGAAGTTATGTTTTTACGTTCTATTGATAATTCGATTTTACGTTAGATGAGTATATTATCAAATTAAAATTAGAGTCAAAATAATTACCTCTCAGTAATGCTTCAATTAAAAATTATATAATAGAATACACATATCGTATGGTGCATATGAGACGCAATAGGTTTATCACGGTCGTTATTGTTATTCTCAGGAGTATAATTCAATAATGATTCCTATATATATATACTAAGTAACAGACAACCAACTAAACAATGTTTATGTGAAGCCAGTGGTATAAAGGATTAGGCCACAAATCCACCACCTATGTCATGACATATCGTCATCAAGATTTACTGACCTGGTGAGAGAGAAGATTTTTTAAAAATTCCCTATTTTTGGTCAATTAAAGTTAGTTAATTCATTTAAATAAAACCCTACACCCACCTACCAAAAAAAAAAAAAAAAAATAAAAAATAAGCCATGATTTGTGGTAATGAAACCGTCAAACAAGATTTTGTAAAAATAATCGATTTTTTTTTTGTTCACAAACCACGTTTGAATTATATGATTTTAATCTACACACGAAATCAATCCGCTATTTGTCAGATTGTGGAGCACTCATAAATTATAACCACGGATTTAATTTTAGTCAGCACCTCCATACCTAAAAAAAATTTTTCGATACTCTTCGCAGTTGTTCATCTATTTATTGGTCGTGATTCATTATGGTGCTAATATAATTCAAAAAGTTACCGCCAATGCCCAATACAGGTTATGCAGTGTGACAAAGTACGTTCATTTCGTTAAATACTTACGCTTAATTTATGAAAAAAAAGTTTTCATCGACACAAAATTGTATACCTAGCGTATTTATATGCTGTAAAAAATCTAAATATTTTTTCTTTGAATATTGAGTGTAATTATTTCTATTTAATAATTATTAACTAATGAACGCACAAGTTTAGCTTAAAAACAAGATGAAATTAAATAAATAAAACTACCCTGTATACTTACTTTTTTAATCATTCTTTTCTGACTAAGACCTAAGAAAAGGTTTCAGATAAAACATATATAATATATGTCGGAACGAATAAAATGAGTTTTATATAAAATATAAATAATGCGTTCCCGGGCGAGTATAATAAATAAATCCATTACAATTTATGTTCGGTTCGCGCGATGCAGTAGAAAAATATTGTATAAAACGTTTTCATAAAATGATATTTTGATGAAATGAACTGTAAAAATAAAAATTAACGCTGCTTCAACTACACTGCGAATAAAATATATGCATGCGTATATATATATAGTAATGAATAAAACTGTTTTAAACAGCCATTATTATTGTTATTATTGCGTAACGTTTTCATGGATTGCAATAATATTAATATTATCTAATAAGGTTTATAAAAATAAAAATAAAACTTTTCTAACTATATTATTATTGTAACAATGGTATGCGGCAAATAGATAAAATGACTGAACAATAAATTATGTATCAAGCGTCTTCAATGCTGACTTAACAGTTTTATCTTTACACTCGTAAGTGTCTTTGCTCGCTTTCACGAGAAAACTAAGTAAATAAGTAATATAATATTGGTATAACTTACGGTGTACATATAATTATCTATTGCGCCAATTCTTAAATATTTTTGACCAGTAGTCAGAAACCGTCATTGAGTATGGTATCTCAAGTTGTTAACCGTGATCATTAAAATTAAACTATATGCAAGTTATAATCAATTTTATTTTTAGAAATAAAAAATAATATAAATCATAGTATATAATAAAGTTTTATTCATAGATATATAATACAACTAGATAATCGACTCATATATGTTTGGGGCAAGTGAAAATGTTCATCAATATCATTAAGACGTGTATTAATTACATCTTCAAATAATACATAACCTAATTTAAAATAACTTATTTTACATTTGATATATAATGATAACATACACATGACATGCTGCAGCCTGCAATCACTTGGGTTTTTTGATTATTAGATACATTTGGTTCACTAGAGATCAAATTTGAATTCAATAAACTAAAGCCTTGATTAAGAGTAATACTTTTACTTGATTATTAAAATGGAATAATAAAATGATTGCCAACTCTTGTAGGAGAATCGGATTTTTCTAAAAATTGTATTTTATTTTAATGTTTTAACTTATTTTTTTAAATGTATATAATATAATAGGTATTTATCATTATACTATAATTAATAATCAGTATCGTTATCGTGGTTTTCTTTTTTTCCCGTTTTCCTCGTCCAAAATTTCTTTCAAACTCTGATAAAAACATTCCTTTTTTATTCTATACTTCTTTTTATCAAAATATCTATTTATATTTCAAAATCATAATAATGATAAATATAAAATATTAAACAATTAGGTTTCTATGTATAAACCAAACTCACACAAAACATACAATAACTTATACCAATTATATTTACTGGAAAAGATAACCAGTTCATGCCTGGTTCATCTGCTTTAATTAGCATTAAATCTATTAAGCTATACATATGTTAAAGTTTCCATACACTACAGTGGTGGCACTAAAACTCTGTTACCTTTTTGTGGTACTGTGGTGATGATAAATTATATCAGACTTCGTTTATTTCCACAGATACTAGGTACTGCAATATGTGGGGATCTTTACTCGTCTGATTTAAAATAGGTAAAGCTATTATTACGATTATTAATTACCTATTTTATTACTGGATCCATTAAAATGTTGCTTTTTGAGTACTGATGAACAAAATTAATAATACCTACTGTTTCAAGTACTGTTATGTGGCACAAACGCGAAGCTGACGGATAGTCAACAATAAATTAAATACCAAATAAATAAATTGCGATTTGCACCACGGTACGATGTACAAATTATAGGTACGAAATATATACAGTTATAAAATAAAAATTAGGATAGCGAACAACAATTAAAATTAACGAAACTATACGATATTACTTACGTCATGATACGGTAAAAACATATAAGTATGGTGATCAGTAAGTTCCTATATAGTTTGAGTCCGGAATCGTGAAGTTTATAAAACTGATGTATAACAGTATCAATATTAACAATACGATTCTGAAACGATTGAAACGTAACTACGCGTCTACGCAAGTAACCAATAATAACATAAAATTATTATTACTGTTATTATTCTAAATACGTAAGCAAAAATGCGATCCTTAAATGTCTATAACCTAACATATTCCTCAATATACAATATTTACTTCAAATTAATCAAAAAAATATAGTAAAAAGCTATTACTTTTTAGTGGTGCACAAGTCCCCTGAGCAACCCTTTAGTTCCGCTAATGCATATATTGTTATATTGCAACATGCTCCTTCTAACTCAAATTCGATTGTTTTTTTATTAGAGTTTTCTACTCGTAAATTATGTATACACAGTCGACTCGCTGCAAAGTCTTCGATGTAAAATTAATAAGACATACAAAAATGTAAAAGCCAGCTAAAGCGAGTTATATTTTTAAAAGATTGTTTCGACTTTTATAGTTTAGAACATTTTATTTTATTTCATGATTTCACTTACATACACACGTGGGGCTTGATGATATTATTATTATTTTGTTATTGTACTATAATTTCGATATGTAACAGCTTATAACAGCAAAGCGAATTTTAATTTTTCATAAACCTTATTATTTCTAAAATAATAAAACATTTCTTTTTGTTCTGAGAAAAATGTGATTTTTTTTATTTAATTGCCATGTTTTAATTATATTATATTATAATGTCCTACTATTTTTTTTTTTTTTTACTTATGTAAATAAGAACATGATTTATATAAACAATAATAATGTTATACATTTTACGATAATTATTGATATAATATAATAATTATTGATTTGTTTATATTTATTTTAAAAAAACAATAAATTATTAATTTAACAAAAGAAATAAACAGTAATTCTTTTTTTTTTTTTGCTAAAGCTTTGAGGTAAACCTTGGAAAATAGGACACAAATTCTAATAATAAGTTATTTTAAAAATTTCATAAAGTTCCATTTATAAGGGCCTAAAAAAAAAATTGCTTTTTTGACGTAAAATATTTATAAGAAAAAAATTTAAGTTAGTCTTTTTTTACAGAGTTACTTACAAAAATTCCAAAAATTGTTTAAGTTGATAATTTCTAATTTGAAATTAAATTTTGAGATTGCGGTGATGGTAAATTTAAAGAACGATGATTTATTTGAGTTACCATCTGAATCATTGATAATTCATAATATATTATATAAATTGAGAGAGGTGGAAATAATTGGAAAAATCTAAGGCTACAATACAATGATTATGAAAAATGTTTTGAATGTTTTTGATCTAGCTATAATTATTATTATATTCGTTTAAGTCCTAGGCTTTATATGACTATACTAGCACTAATGAAAAAGTGACAATTCGTACACTACGCTCGTGGAATACTAACAAGTTTATATATTTTATGTTTGTTTTTGTTTTTGTTTTCACACACGCAGGGCTTACACGATGCGATGACAATAGATGAGCTGAACTATTACTTCGGAGTGTCCAATCCGGCGGATGCACCTGAGTACGAGGTAGTCACGTTGTCCGATCCCGCGGACCAACCGGATTGCACGTTTTTTGCTTTTGGCAGGTATATATATTATTATTACGTCCGGCGATTTTATTTTTTTTTAACAATAAACATAATGTAATGACCAATCAATATTTCATCAGACTTATCCACGGAAAAGTAAACATTTTTATAATTCAATCTTGCTTTACAAATTTAATATAATACGCGAAAATGATTTTTCAATATTTATTTTTTCTAAACAAAAAATAAATTATGAAGTGGCTGAATTCAAAACTATAGGTGCTAAATACATTCTAGGACCACAACCTTAATGGTTCCTACGCGAAAGGACCCTAGGTTCGCACAAATATCAGGAAATGAATTATAATGAATAAAAATCATAAGAACGGAAAATTTCTCTACAAAGTATACATAATAATAATAATATGTACTTACCGTGTTTAAATGATGTGCGTACGTGTGTTGTTGCATCGTCGAGCGTTGTGCAGCATACGAGGGAAAAACGTCGGAGACGGATTCAAAGTACTGGAACTAATGATTAAGTACGTTATATTACGTAGAGATACGTGTGTACATCAAAGAGTGATTTATTTTATTCAGCAACCAGCTCTTTTTCTCAGACGATTTCTTTCACCTCTTAAAAATACATTTTACGCAATTCGTATTCTACTATATTCACCCCATCGTATATAATATTATAAAATGCTATGTATTTTGCTATTATTGAACAGCATTAACACAAGTTTTTAATCGCGTTTCTAAAACCAAAAGTAGGTGTATAAACTTAATTGCCAAAAAACAAAATAATAATACTTAGTATCATACATAGGTATGATATAATTGTATCTCTTATTTGCTGAATCTACTGTTTATTTCGATCGTCTATAGCTCCAAACGTTTCTACGAATAAGACATAATTTATCGAATCGATGTAAACCATTTTCATAAATATTTTCTGCGTCTTATAGAAATGCATAGATTGTTGTTAAAAAGTATTCAGTATTTTGTTGAACATATTATTATTGCTGACGAAAGAGATAAAATATTAGATTCGTTTAGTAAAACTTTCCTGTATGGGTGCTGTATCAGGGCACTTAATTTAGCTTGAAAATGATTTTATTCGAAAGTGTTGAAAACTGAAAATCATTCTGTATATGACAACGTCACTATATATGAGCATTCGCAAACGCAGTCTGCGGTTCTTTAATCGATGACATTTTTTTTTTTTTTTGCTTAAACCGCAGAAATATAAAGATAGAGAGAAAGAGGTACAACAATGATATTTCTATACCAAACTCCTAACTCAAGTTTACCATGGATACATTCGTGCGATATGTTTTGCTACCGTTTGCGGTAACTTTTTTCACGTAAGACTCGTTTAATTAATCAATTCTTAATTATTTTTTATTTTTTTTTAAATTTAATAATATTAATATTATGAATTATGACAAAAAAACATTAAACCCTTTCCGTAACATTTTATATACTTATACTGTTTTGTAAGTACTGTATGCGTTTCATGTACGATATGTTTTGTTGCATGGGTTTTATATTTTAAATTGCGATTTTTATCGAACATATTTTTTATCAATTATCATAAAAAAAATAAAAATAAATGTTTTTTTTTTTTTTTTGAAATTTCCTTTTATACATAAATACATTCAATATCGAACCAATGTACTATTAAATAAATCTTATTTATGCCTTCATCAGGAGTGGCAGTGACAGCCACCATAATAGCGTATAACCCCCAAGTCAACAATATGCAACTCTATTCTTCAAAACTTGACGCATTTATATTTTATTGAATACACTATTTTATATTCGTTTAGAATATTTAAACTCAGAAGTAACATTAGACATCATTTCCCAAAGTCTTGAGAAAAATTCGATTTTCTTTCTTGTTAATACATATTATATTATGCTGTAATCAATAACAAATTTCAAATCAGGGTATAATTAAAAATCAAATCAGTTTTTTTTTATCAAATTGTACTATAATAAATCGTTTTATACCGAGTAAACACGACTGCAGAGCGCGTTCGATATTAGAGATAGCGAATACCCTGAAATACGATCACTTAATTTTTTTTTGATATTTTAAATATAACCGCAACCAATTTTTTAGTTTTTTAATATTCATTTATAAGAAGACCAACTATAAAATAGTGTTACGGATTGAAAAAATATTAACAGCGATGCGGTGAGGATAAAGTACCCATTTCAGAGGTATCAGTGTATGAAATTGACCCATTTCGATGTATATATTTAAATATATATATATTTATAAGAGGAAAAACATTTATATTTATTCATCGTAGATTTTTATTCCGCCCTCCCGAAATTGGACAAGGGGTCCAGTTTTATGGCTAGCCCGTCATAAATAGATAGGGTTTTTACTCCCGAATATGCGACGGAATACCCAAGATTAAAAAACATCAATATCATCCCTTCGATCTATATAATATATTATGTTTGTGTGTATTTATATAGGTTTGATGTCGTAGGCGTACTACCTATAATAATAATAATGATGTAAATATTTTAAATGCTGATTTAGATATTATAAGTTTAGCAAAAAGTGGGTACCTACTATAATGATTTTTCCTTTGGAACGTTATCGTCTTCGTCACTCAAGTCTGTGATCGTTTAACATTTTTCGCTGTCAAATTATATAATTTGGTCGAGCAGTACGCATTATTCTCGACGTATTCTTTTTAATGATAATAATTAGTATTTAATATTTGTTTTTTTAATTTTTTACACATTTCATCATTATGTCTATACCAGTCGTCGTAAGCGTATTAAATCGTCGTCTCGTGTGCCTCATTATTATTACACTATCTTAATGTATCCACTTTTATATTGAACCAATGTTTACAACATAAATAAATTCTTTTGTATATATATCAATATATACATACTCCTTGTTACTGAGACTTGTATATATATATATATTGGCCTCATTCGCCTATCTAAACATTTCCATCTTAGTCACGATCTTTTTTTATTTTACTCTTTCTTTGCCTTGCCACCCGTAAAACCGCGAATCGTCGTACTTACATACATATATGTATAAGTTTGAGTCACTTTGATCGCGTTCTGTATAATAAAACTTTTTTTTTTTTTATCTCGAGAGGAGATTTTTCGAGTCCGTCTTGAGAAATATTCTCTTTTTCTTTTATACTCAATTTGACCATTTGAGAGTGGCTTTCTGCGGCAGTACACTTTGTCCCGCGACGTTTTTAAATCCACTACGGTACGATTCCGCCGCCGCGGTAATATATCGTTTGAGTAAATACTAACTAAACATCGACAAACAGATATTGAAAAGAACGAAACATCTTATCTTTCTCTCTCTCTCTCTCTCTCTCTCTCTCTCTCAGATATACACACAGATTGCAAACCTACCATATAAATTATACATTATTAAACCTACCTATACGCCAATTAACGAAATAAGAATTTAACATTTGCAATAATCTATGAAAACAATGATATTCTCCTTGCTTGAGTCTGAAGAACATCACTATTTTATTAGCTGCTTTCTCAAGTTATTCAACTAATAAAAATAGGTAGCACTGTTTTATTAAAATTTCTCGATTTTACGTGCACCATAAAACTTTAAATTTGTGTATGTAAGGAAAATGTTGTTAACACAATATTTTTAATACTATGGTGCATACAACAGCCTTCCAAATATATGGATATACTTTTCCTGTTCATACTATACCTTCAAAATATAGTTATAACTTATAACTCAGTTTCATTGATTGATATAACGGTATCAAACAATGAGAAATTTATATATTATTGAAAACATTATTTTGTTTTTGTATCAAATTTAACTGCAACGGCCTATGCATTTTCTTATGGCTAGTATATTTTTGAAAAATTTGTTTGAATAACTAAAAATAATTGTAATATTTTATTTTATTTTTTTTATCTAATTAACATAAAATATGATAAAAATTGTGTATTTCGCCTATTTTATCTATTGTGCACATATTATACATGTAGATCGGTGAAGTTGTTCTTGGAACCCAACGACCGTTTGATCGGTGAAAATTTCGTGTGGAAAATACGAGATGACTCGGAGTTGGTAACATACGAAGAAAAATCGCCGAGACGATGTCATTATATGCACCGAATAAGTCGCATTGGCGACGGGGATGTAACTGCAGCGTTTACTTACTGTCCAGGTAGCTCCAAAGTAAGTACCGTGTGCGAACACTATTTATGACCTGCAAAGTAATTATAAAAAAATTCTATAATAATTTAAAAATCGTTAATATATATTAATAAATCGTACTAATTCAATTATAATTTATAGAATGGTATTGTGTTCCTACCGGACGTCACATATGAATTGCAGTCCATAAGTACTGGGCTGTGTCGATATCGTTGCGACGACGATAGTAAGAATGCGTTCATTTTAAAACGAGCGCCGACGATCAATCACACGTGGACCGACGGATTTGGTGAGTACACCATCTATCGATACAATTAGTAACAACGGAGTATTATCTTCCATAGTCCCCTTTGTTTTCTTCTTAATAAACATCGTATTGTATATGTAAAAATATTTTTTTCTTAGAAAAGATTTAAAAATATAAAAAACCTTGTTCGTATTTATAAAAAATGTATTTATTTCATTATAATGCATATTATTAGCTGTCATATACAAATTTAATATACATATATTGATATTATATTTAGTATAGAATACCTATTATACACAAAACAAGAATAGATCTAATTTTCGATTTCACCAGTACTCATTAAGTACCTCGTGTCTATACTTGTTTAGCCTTGTTCGTTGATTAAAGTTTAAGTATTTTTTTAGTTTGAATCACATAGAACCCAAATTTACCCGTGAAAAAAAACACAGCACTGCATAGACTTATCACAGTTGTATTGAACTTCAGTTAACGGGTAAAACGGGTAAATCGGGTGTATCTTGCTCTGTGAACTAATACGAACAAGATGGGAAATTCACCTGTCATTGGTATTGTTAAAAGCACTTAGTATATTTTTTAACATCGTTCATACACCATTTTCTGCAATTTTCTGGTATTTCTAAGAACAATTTGAAATTTTCATCAAAATTTTCAAGTAATTTTTAAATTAATTTATTATTTTTATACATATACATTATACACAGATAATTATATTTGTAAATATATCAAAAATTTAAGATATTTAGAAAAGTTTTTAAGATTTGTACTGTGTACCTTGCTCACCCCGTACAGCGCATGCCTATAACACGATGAAAGTAAAAGCGTAATAGTTGCGAGTATCAATATTATATGACAATTATCTACAAAACTATACAAAAATAATCGTGAAACAGAATTTTACAGAATTAATAGGCTTGAGTCTAACTTATTGTTTTTTTCATTATCAATTTCTTAAATTTCTTAAATCCAATAATTCAAAATTTATATTCATGGATCGTTTAAAAAAATATAACCAAGTATCAGACAATTTATCACTTGTGTACGTGTTTATATTTTAGCAAACGTTAAAAATATATTATTACTTATAATTGATCAGATTAAGTTAAATGTGAAGTATAAAATATGTATAAGTCTTAACGATCTATAACACGGGGGGTGGCAATAAATTAATATAGTGTTAATATCGTACAGCTGTAGTAAAGAGGTTCGTAAATTTGGGAGCACACAAACAAATAAGATGGGACTTAGCCTACTGCACATATTTTTGGCAACTTTTTGAATATAAAAATCGAATCGATGTTAAGTTTTCGACATATGTATATATCATACACAATACACATATAGTGCGTAGTGGAAAACTTTTTAATATTTATATAGCATGTAATGTTCACGAATTACGTTAAAAAAACATATTTCATGCGTAACTATTCTGAAATGTATCTAAATACATACGCTAAACGAAATATAAAAGTAATTTTAACGTCATCAAAACTATAACGGAATAAAATTGTCGTAACCATACTTTTACTGGAATTTTAGCCTGAGAAATATTATTATGTCGATTTTAAATAATTTATAAGTATAATATATCGGGCATCAATATATAAATACGTACATCGTGCGAAATAATCATTATAATAATCTAAATTTATTGTATTGTATTTTTTATTTCCAAAAGTTTCTAAAACATGCATGTATGTGATTATACGTGTTTCTCTTCAATAAATATTTTAATTAAATTTTAGGGGGCGAGATTGTTATGTTGTATACCTACGCAAATTATAGAAGTTCCAAGTACCTACAGTTTTCTTAGAATCTTACATGCACTCATAAACGACTCAAATTCAAATTCGAGGCGTGCAAAAACTATATAGAGAATATTATATTATTACCCGACTGGGTGAATATAACAATTATAATACCTTTATTCTGCGTAAGTGCGTTGTAATACTACAGTTTATCACCTGCAAAAACAAAACACAATTGCTCACTCACCGAAAAGTATAGTGAATTTAAAATTTTACTTGCCGATATTTGTTATTTAATTTTATTTTTAATAACAATATACTGGCATAAATTATTGTACCTCAACTGTTATGTACTCGTAATTAATAGCTAAACAGAAAGAATGAAAGGAAAAGATAACACGTAAAGTTTATAAGTTTTTAAATTTTGAAACCAATATAGAGAATTAAATTAATGAGGTAGAGAGTATGACAGTTAAACTTGTGAATTTAATACTGTTCGATTAGCATTCAACTGCAACCGTGAATTACACCGAACAATTTTATAATAAACTAAAATTATGTGAAAAGTTAACGTTCAAAGACTATAATCCAATAGCGTCCATACTTTGCAGCTAGCATCCAAGTCGTGACAATATAAGTTTTTATATGTTTCTAATATACCTACCTACCTATATGTTATATTATTATATTATTATATTATGGCTGCAGCTTACATAAACCTACAGCAGCGGGGCGTGATAGGACTGCTTAAGACACGAAACGTTCATGAAAACAAAAAATAAATAAACAAGAAAAAAGAAAAAAAAAAACTTTAAGTTCTATAATTCACGTTCTACTTTCGGCGCTGACGACGTTTAGGACTTTAATACAATATATTCCTCTTGACGAATTGTATTTATTTATTTTTTCTCTCGTCTGTAGATGTATTGCAAAGGCCCGGCGAAAACTATGCTTTCATGTCACCAGACCTTTTTGTGAGTATAAAAATTAGTGAGGTTTTTTTTTTTTTTTGTCGTTGTATTGTCATCGTGTTTTCTCTTTTTCGGTCCGTCCGCTCGCGTTTAACTCCGCCCAGGATTTTAATTAAATATTTTTCCGTGTAGGTAGATGACACAAAATACGACGAGGATGGAACGGCGGCAGCGGTGGCAACAACAACGGCGATACCCGTATTGGAGACAGCGCTCTATTTTGATGAACCTGCGTATAAAACATTTTCGGAGTATTTTAAACACGATGACGAACACCTTGTCGATATGATTCTTGCCTACGTCAATGCTGTGAGTATATATATATATATATATTTTATTTTAACATCATTAACGACATGGACATACGATGATGATATTATATGGTATCATTAGTAGATGATACCGATAAATTTCAATAATTATAATTGACATATTAGTCCAAACCTTGATTTTTAATAACAAACATATTTATTTATTCACTTCTTGTATGTTATAACAGGTTGATCAAATTAATTAACCTCATAATCGTTTATATTAATATAATAACTCATAAAAAGTTAAAATCAATACCGAAAATTATCAATTATGACCAGAGCTTCTTCAAAAAAGTTTTATTGGTTACATTTTTGTTTCAACTTTTTTTTTAAATCAAAAAATTAGGTTTTGTGTTAAACCATTGAAATTTTTATTTTATTTTACTAAATAAATTTTATTTTTAGGGTTTTGGTTATAAAAAACAATGTTAAGTACACATAATTTCTATTGAAGTTTCATACATCAATACATATTGTTTTAATATTTACTAGTAACTGTTATTAATTTAACATAGGAGATTTTATGTAACCATAAAATATTTAAATTTGTCAAAATACTGATATTTAATTAACGTTTTATAATCGATTTATTAAATAAAAAAATATATTATATTAATAAACATGATATATTTTCCTTATTGTAATATTTTTTTTTTTTTTTTTTTTTTAATTATAAAAATTTTGTTATAAAAACTTTCTAAAGGTAAACGAAATTGTTTATTTGTCGGAACTTTTTTGTTTTAGTATATTTAAGTGTTTTTAAAAGAATTTCATTTGTTTTTTTTTTTCATAAAGACTGGAGTAAACCTTATTAGTATTTTCATTAAACAATGTTAAGTTAAATGAAAAAATATCAATATGATAACGTCTATCAGCTATTCATATTTAATATTAACGATTCCGTTTGTTGGTTTAAGCTTTAATAATCATGTTTTGTACAAAATATCTTAAAACAAAAAAAAAGTGAAGCGATAAAAATAAACCATGGCGGTATATAATTTCAATAGGGAATTAAATTAACAATTATTATATTCATTTACTCAAACGACAAAAGAAAAGTTTTAAATTATTAACCTAACTCTTTTTTTTTTAATTATTTGTTTGAATATAATACACTTTTAGGATAAGCAGATATCTTAAAAAAAGAAAACTTAAAATGGCATTTCTTTATGAATAAAAAACTTTTTTTATTTTTTTGAATTGACATTGTAATATTTTACTTAATATTACAATATTCACGTCAATAAAACTTTATGAAAAACAACAATTTGACATCAAAATGTCACGAGTGCGATATTAATAATATTGTATGTTATTATGTACATTTTGATTACGTTTTGTTTTTGAAAAGGTTTTATAAAATAACTTTAATTTTATCTTCAGGTTCAAGTACTGTACCACCATCCGAGTTTGGGACAAAAAATTGAAATCGTCTTGGTAAAATTGGAAATATTTAAAACACAACCTGCCGACTTGCCACATTACGGTGGCGAGAGAAGTTTGTTATTGGATTCGTTTTGCGCATTCAACAAGAAATATCGAAAACAAGAACAATGGGATATCGGACTCTATATTTCGGGGTAAACAAAATTATATCAAATATGCTTACTCATAAACGTATAAAATGGTGGGTATCCATATTTTCTTAAAAAAAAAAAAAAAAAAAATAAGTAAATAACAAAATTCATCAAATTTCTAATATTGAACACTTTTAAAATAGTATTGTAATTATGTATTTTTGATATTTCTTAATTTGGATATAAATAACTTGTAAGAAATATTATATATTTTCTAGATTTTTGAACAAGTAAACAATATTTTATCGGAAATAATTATTTTTTTTTTAAATTGATACTTTCGCATGTCTATAAAATATAAATAGCTTAAAAACAGTCAGAGAATATTTAAAATTTTACTGTATATATCAAATTTTAAATGAACATTTAGAAAAGTAATTTTCAATATTTAAGATTATTTATTTTTGAGTTATATCGAATAAAATTAATTTTTTCAAAAACTGCTTTTGTGTAAAAATGTTTATTTTTTCCAATAAGTTTGAAAAATACTTGAAATTTTTAATATTGATCACTCAACAATATAAATTAGACATAATTTTTTATCAGAAACTATACATATAGTTACATAATATCGAAATATTTGTTCACTTACTTAAAGTGTATACTGTATATACATACAAATAATTATTATTTCTGTTAGATTAAGTATTTCCTATTTCAATCGAATATATTCGTATGCATAGTATAGCAAAATAGTAAAATACAATGATAATATGTTCATTACATAAAACAAATAGGACTACCGCATAATAAAAATGAGTGTAACAAAAATTTATAAATAAATATGAACTTTGTTTTTTAGTTTAGACTTTTACGCAATGGAAAATGGACGCTGGAGTGGCTCCACCATGGGTGAGTGAAATAATATTATAAATAACCAGGTTATTACTTTTCGTATATGTATGCATTTTTCTCCAACTATTTCTTCATTCTTCTAAATCAAAGCCGTTCTGTATTTTATTCTCCATATTTTTTTAAAATGTAAGAAATTTTTTGGACCCAACATTTAATCTGAATTTTTCTGTATAGTAGTTGAAATATAATAATGTAAATTCAGTAGGTATTAACTATTAATGTGTTAAATAAAAAATAAACCTATAATAATTATTGAACTGTACGATCTTAAAACATAACTGACATATTCACATATTTGTTTGAGATAAAGTATGATTAAATTAATTAAAGTATTTGTTAGTTTTAAAGACTTTATCAAAGCTCACACTGACCTGTATATACACAAAATTAAATTTTCTCATTTACATAAATGCCAATATTATGCATCAGGTCAAATGCTGAACCACAATAGTAATACACTTATTTATTAGCATGATTTTAGTATTAAATAATTTTAGTTGTAGTTATGAGCAAATTACATTAACTACTATTTTTATTTCAATCGTTTGCTTATATAATAATATTGTTATATTATTAATTCGCAGGTCTGGCAACTGTAGGCGGTATCTGTTCGGAGAAATATTCATGTATTATCGCAGAGTTTGGCTCTACAGACGCTCTAGGAAAACCGTACCCGTCTGCGGGCTTTACTTCCGTATACATATTAGCACACGAAATAGGCCACAGGTATTTTTACTAAAACTTTTTTTTGATAAAAATGTTACCTTATTATTTTTATTATACGTATGATCGAAACGAAACGAAAACCCCCAAAAAAAGTACGGTTTCACGTGTCGGTTGAAAACAATTTTCAGTAGTATAAAATGGATTAAATGAAAATTTAATAATTTTGTACCGCTTACGTCGTCATCGTAATTACTCTCATCGTGTTCCGTCACATCGATCCAACGATAATAAATGAGAGAAAATACTAACCTTTAGTGGTGTATACGTACATTACCCGTCATCAAAGACCTAAGGTCCCGTGAATAATTAATTACTGTTAAAAACATATACCTTATCATATTAAAGATTCGCCTTTAATGTTTTTGAGGTTCACTTGAAAGGCGGCGATGAACACATGTTGTCGACGATACTTTTATACAACTCGCGACTTTTTACCACGTCAAATTTTAAAGACGCAACAAAAAATTTAGGAGTCTAGGTGCAGATCAAAGTTATTATGTATTAACTTAATTTACTTTCAAAGTCTTGGGGGTCCTCTTATGAAATGATGAGGCCTCTTTTAAGGTGTTAAGCACCAACAGCACCCATCGTTAGTCGTGACAAAAGTCTATCGTATTTATACGTTTTTAGTTGTGTAATTACGAAGGGAGAGGAATTTGAGTGTCATATTTCTCTCAACTATTTTTTTTTTTTTTTTAAATATTTGCACACCACCTTCGTGTACTTATTTAATACTACTCATGTATATTTTATGGAAATAATACGAAAATAAAAAACAGAATTCTCTATGTTAACTGTGCCTATATTACTAAAATAATACTATTGTATAAATATGTTATATTGCATTGTGGTAAAAATAAAAATAAGCTACTAAGTGGTCGAATATATTATTTTATCGCTGAACGACGATGAATAATGTATTACTCTATCAATTGTACGTGAATATTTAAATAATATTTATTTATTTGCAAGTGTTCATATATATTATATACATGTACTTCTCTTATACATATCACAATAATTGTATCGAGAAGTGTGTAAGATATACACGATATTTTTTTAGGGGTGATAATATGTAAAATGTATAAAAATGTCATCCTCCTTCTTCCCACTTGTATGACAAAATTACACCACAGTAAGTCTTTAATATTTGGTCGATATTTTTTTATGTAACATCTTCTATAATATATGAGCACAGCTCAAGTTCACCAAATTGACGTAATTCCGCCCCTCTATAAAGACATTTTTTTTTTTATGAGTGGCGTAACCAACATTTATATAATATTATTTTAGTCATTTCGCTATATTATATTCGTCGATATTTTTCCAAACGTTTCGTTCGCGGGTCTCGCTGTGATCTTACCGCTTTATAAAACAACACCAGAATGTTTACGTTACGTCCAAATGTTTATTTGATGTTCGAAACGATGACCTTAATTATCGAAACCCACCCGTGGTCCTGCGCAGTAGTTACATTTAAAGTACCACTAGGAACCCGAAAAAGTGCAGGTTTGTGTCAAATCAAGGCTTAATATAGTATACTTTAACAGTATATAAGTTAGATATTACAATATCTGCAGATTTTTTGCTTATTAGTACGATAAAGATGAGCTCTGTAGAAGCTCATAAGAAGTAAGGAAAAAATATCTCAATATATATTAGTTAGCTAAACAGTAAACGATAATTTTATTTATAAATTAATCATTTATGCGCCGTACTACATTATTGTAATTATCTGCAGACATATTTTTTGCCGGTATTCAGAACATCTTACGTCAACTGCGTTGACATCAACAGAATGACAAAGTATTACGATGATAGTAATAATAATAATACAGCACGTCGATGTCGATGCTGTATTTCCAAAATGTAATATAATATTATATTTTTTTGTCGATTTACTAGTCGGAAGAAATTAATCATCGAATCATATTTTGTCAGTCCTTCTAGGCACGTTATTAATAAACATTCCACAACAACGTTTTAACAGAAAATTTATATTTTCATTTTTGTTTATATGTAGACTAAGTATAATATTATATTAAACGTGACAGTCTTTAATGACTTACCATTAATACAGAAAGAAGTCTTACCGCAAACGAATACATTTATGCGCAACCATTCCTGTTAACAAATTTCTAACAAAATTATCACGCAAAATTAGGATTGATGATAATGCGAAATGAATCAAAAATTAAAGGTTTTTATATTTGGTATTGGACATGGGAACATACATTTGTAAGACATCAACTCAGCTATAATTTTCTTTTTTAACGTATATTATCTGATACTGTATCGGATGCTGATCAGAAGGTTAGATTATTGATTATATTAAAATATAATGTGTACAGTGTACATAATTTAATATTGTAAACTATACTTCTATATTTATAGTTTGATATTTCATATATTAAATGTTTTTGAAAAATTCAATGAAAATAGAAAACTTTAATTGAGAAGCGTACCTATATCATTATATAATCAATTAGCCTTTTTTTTATTACTTTATTTTATTTTACCCAACAAGTAAATAACTATGTTTTAATGAATAACACTAAAATTAACACTCATACTGGGTTTGAATCATTTTTAGTTTTAATTTTTGATTCATTTTTTCCGTCTTTATTTATATACTTATAGTGTATAATATTCATTTAATTTAATTATCTTACTATTAAAAAATATTTCATGTGCTTTTATTATAATAATATTATGTTATTTTAAGTAAAAACATAAATATTAATTTACGTGTTTTTGTAAAATAATTGTTTTTTGTTTACTTAAAGGTTTATACCTGTTTCCTTAGGAACAAAAATAATGCATGATAACAGAATTCATTTTTTTTACATAAATAACATGATTGTATAAGTTGTTCAGTAGTAACACTACCTTAACGCGTTATTTTTATTTTTTTAAATTTTTAATTAAAACTGTTAATCATTAAATAATAATTAGGCCACAAAACTAACTTTTTTTTAGGTTTATAGGGGAATTTCTAGGAATTGTGACAGTGTTAAGGTTTAATATGAGACGGAAGTTAGGAATGGAATTTTTTTTTTTTAAATGTTACTGTTTTTTTATGGATAGTTAGATCGCTATATAATATTAAATTTAAAACATAAGGTGAGGAATTGGTGATTTTACAAAGGATAATATTTAAGAAAATTTGAATTTTGTCAGTGTTTAATTTTTTAGTATTTCCTTGGAGTTTAAGACCATAAGTTCATATTGGCTTAAACAGGAATTTATATAATAGAAGTTTTGTATTTAATTTAGCGTACTTGTTGTTAATAATTTGAGTTTTAATTAAACAGAGGATTTAATTTAAGGCAAGCCTTTTTATTTTGATGTGGTATGACCAAGTGAGCCGGCAGTCAATAGTTATACCTAAGTATTTAGTTGATTGAGAGGTAGGAATTTGAATATTATCTAGAAAAACAACAGAGCAGGGAGGAATGCAAAGAATGAATATGTGTGATTTTGATCGATTGACTTTGAAATATCAAAATGTATACCAAGCACCTATAAAAACAAGGTAGTTTTGACAATTAAGGGAAGCTGTGTAAACATCCTTATGAATATAAATAATAACCTTGTTATCTGAAAACTTAGCAACTGTTGTGCTTGGAGAAAATGGTTGGGTTGATCGGTAACATAGATATTGTATAATATTGAGGATAGGACATCCTTCTGTGAAACACAGGCACTAATCTTAGCTTTACCCAAATATGATAAACCAATCTTCATCTGAAAATAACAGTTGGAGGACAACACTTTATTAACAAGTAGTAAGTTGAGAAGGAGAAAAATTCTAACTTTCGAAAACTATCATTCATATCTGTCACCGAGGCCCAGTATACATTTTGAAGTATCATCAAGTAATTTGAACCGTCCTAACCAAAGGAAACACAGTGGACTAGGTAGTAACGATAAAATTTAGTTTTCCCGTAATTCTGATAATTAATACATTGGTTTATAGATTTAGACTTGTAAGGTTATTTCACTTTTATTTTGATGTAAATGTCAGATGATAGCTTATAATGTCATTTGATTGAATAGTTAGCTCGAGGTCCACAAAAAAGGTTGTTGGTTTTTATTGACTTTGTGAAGTAAACTAATTACCCGTTTGACCTCAAATAAGCGCAATGTTAGTTCCAATTTAATTAGTTTTGTGAGAGTGTGGTCAGGGGGAAATTCCGTATTCAGTATTTTGTTCCTCTAGAAAATCAACCAGTATTCTGTATAATACTGGGTTTGATATCATTATTTTAAAGCGATCAGTAGAGGATTTGCAAAAGAAATTTTCTATGTTGATTAGTTCAATAAGGTTTGTGCAAAGGTCAGTACATAGTTAATAACAGCTTTTACAAATATTGGTGGAGGAGAGATTTGATACCGATATTGATACCCTCTGTCAAGATTTTTATTGAGAGAATCTAGAAAAATATCATGCTATGAAGACGTGTGTACTGGTACATCTTAAAATAAAACTTCAAAGCAATTTGTTGTAAAAAATAACGTTTTGTTGTTTATTATTGGCGATACATTTTAATCATTAATAAAGGATTGGTTTTTTAATTTACTTTGATTTTTTGGCGAGGCTGGGTCCAACTGTCCAACAGAGAATGTTGCATGGCAGTATTGACTTGACAACCGACTTAGAGACTATTCTGTTGGTAAAAATTAAAACTGTTTAAATGAGCAGACTGTATAATTATGCTGTTGCTGTAATGGTTAAATTTAAATTTATGTTTTTAGACGTAGAGTGCGGCGTAATTATTATGCAGCATAGACGTAGACACCCGCCGAGGTGGCAGCGATAAGGAAGGCCAAAATAAGTTAGCGTGAGATAACAAAACAGTAGGTAACGACAGCGTTATAATAATAAATGATATTTCTATAAAAAAAAAAAAATATTTTGTAAAGGAAAAAAGAAAATTTACACATAGCGTAAACATGACAGCTTTAGTTAAATAATAACGCAAATTATAAAACAGCTGCAAATATAATAATGAACCTTGTAGTCCATTGTTGAACGTGTAGAGGCTCATATGGTTATTAACGAATGTTAGGATTTAAATAATTATATAATCTATGCGGAATAATAGCGAATACGTATATTAACAGAAATAGCAATGAAAATAAATTCACAGATTACACACAATTATTCGTTAATACTATTCGATTTATAAAAACAATATTAAAGCAATAAGAAAAATAAAAAACTATTACTACGAAACGGGGAGATGCAATGCTGTCACATCGCGTTCCGCGCGTAAGAACTTAACTACTGTCAATAGTATTTAAAATAATAACAGTAATAATAATAATAATAATAATAATAATTCTTAAAACGGAATTAAATAAAACCTGACGAAGTGCGACAGACCGGTGTACACACAACGGTTCCTAATCGCGAGCTGTAAATTCTTATGAAATAAAACTTTTGTATTAAGAATAAAATCAATATTTTACAATACTTGTTAACGTATATCTATTCAAAGTTTTATAAATTCTAAAAATTTTATAAATTTTTTTCAGTTTTATTTATAAGTTTGTTTTTATACTTTGACAATGATAACTGCACTTATATTCATTAATATTTATCTGTCCAGCCTGATTAATTTGCTATTTGTGATTATATTAGTTAGCGAAAAAATCTTCTAACTAAATAATTGCTACAGTTAAACCTTTCTTATAACAGAGCTCATAAACATGCCTTAATAAAGGACAGATTTTTGGACTATAATATAGTATAGGTCAGTGGTTCTTAACGGGGGCGGTACCGCCCCCTTGGGGGCATTTCGGTCTCTCTGGGGGGCGATAGTTTTGAAGGGGGCGTTGAGGGGGCGGTAAGCTTTTTCAAGCTCGGAGATGAAAAATAATACAATAATTGAACGTGAAATCAGAATAGTTGTAATTGCGACAATTGCGTACGCTATGTAACGGTATACGGCATGTTATCTAATCGCATTTTACGTATCGGGAACGTCCTGTTTATAATAGATTTATTTTTACGTTTTCAACCATAGCTCTGGACTATTGTATACTGTTCCTTGCACTCTTGCAGTACGTGATTTATATCGTTACAGTGAACGTCGCGTTTTCGAATAAACTAGTGCGTTTTTCTGACAACACTAATAAATATTTTTATAATGAGTGATCATAGTGCAAAAAAGAAGTGCCGTCAGTATTTAGTAGAGTACCTAAAGTTTGGTTTTATCGCATCACCACTTAATGTACAGTTACCGTTGTGCCTTATATGTGAAAAAACATTTTCGAATGAGGCAATGAAGCCATCAAGAATGAAAGATCATTTATCAAAAATTCATTCCGATAAACTGGAGAAACCACTTTCGTTTTTTCAGGCTCTTAAAGCAAAAATTGAAAAACGGTCTACTGTGAATAGTTTATTTAAAAAACAAACATCTGATCTTGATAAAGGACTTGTCGCTTCGTACAAGGTGTCTTTATTGATAGCAAAAAACAGTAAACCTCATTCAATCGGTGAAACTCTTATTTTACCGGCTCTCAAGGAAATAATCGATACTATGCAAGGAGAGGGTACTAGCAATAAGATGATTAAGTCAATTCCTTTGAGCAATGACACTGTCTCCAAAAGAATTGATGAAATGGCAGATGACATCGAAAACAAACTTATAAATTATTTAAGAGAAAATAATTTTGCACTACAGATTGACGAATCAACTGTGACAGATAATAAAGCTATATTACTAGCTTACGTGAGGTTCATTAATGAACGTAAAGAAATCGTCGAGGAATTATTGTTGGCTACAAGTTTGATCACTGATACCAAAGGGTCGTCGATTTTTCAAGCGGTGGAGGAATATTTTACCAGAAAAAATGTCCCCTTGACAAATATTATTGCATGCGCAACGGATGGCGCTCCTTCGATGACCGGTCGTCATGTTGGGTTTATAGCCCACCTTAAAAAAGCTGCCCCAGGTGTTATTTGTGTTCATTGTGTTATACATCGCCAACATTTAGCTGCTAAAAACTTAAGCAGTGTGCTGCACGAAACCCTTCAATTCGTCATAAAAGCTGTAAACAAGATTAAAGCAACTTCACTCAATGACCGCATGTTTCGAGAACTTTGTCATGATAATGATGAAGATTTTGAAAGATTACTTTTGCATACTGCAGTAAGGTGGCTTTCCAAAGGAAAATGTTTGTGTCGTTTTTTTGCATTATTTGACTCTATCATTGAATTTCTCGATAAAATTGATCCTGTCTTAAAAGAAAATTTGAAGCAACGAAAAATTGAGATTGGGTACCTCACAGATATTTTTGAAAAAATGGTTTAATTCAAATTAATTAATATATTGATTTGTATAATTATGACAATAATAAAACAGCCATATTTATACTACGTAGAATCTCTTAAGTCAAAATTAAATAAGACTAAATTTAGTTTAGATTAGCGATTCCTCCGGATTAATAATGCTTTTTTTAAGATATTCAAATGACTAATACATTTTGTTTCACCTTAATTAAACCGTTTTGATAAAAAATTGCAATAAAATATATTTTATATATATATATATGCAATTTAATAAGATATTGTTATAATTATCTAAGTAGGAAGCCAAGTTAATTTAATTCAATTATTTATAAGTGAATAAATAAATACTTTTTTTTTTTTTTTGATTAGTGGTTAGAGCTTTTATTTAGTAAAAAAATTATTCAACAATAAACTGTAAGCAAGCGTAAAAGTGCGAAGAATACACCTAATAGCATTGTATGTGTGTTAAATATTTGCGTAAATGTGATTTATAAAATAATAGATTAATATATAAAGCAAGCTTATCACTTAATTATGATTTTTAAAATACATATATTTTATTAACAAATATAACTTATGAACATGTTTTATATGGAAAATTATTTATTTATTTTATTTTAATAGTTTTATATTATTTTTTTTTATAATAATAAATGTATCATATTAAATATTTATTTTTAAATAAAAGGTTTAGCACATTTTCTTCACAAACAGCGGTCGCCTGTGATTTATAAAAAGTAATTCTACGATGCAGTTAGCTAGGGGAATTAAAAATTTAAAACTTAAGAAGTTATAATACCTAAAATTAATACATCCTACTGCATTATTAATAGTAAAATGTATTACATTAATAACAATAAAAATATTTCATAAATTTAACAGACGGTCTTCCTAAATAATAATTTTTCATATCTAATGATTAATAATTAAATTCAAAATGTACGCTTTTCTAATTTATTAATGACAAATTGCATTTGACATTTACTGCATTGCAGAGTGGATACCATATTCTATCTTTTTCAATAACTTATGTTTCTCAGATACTTCTTTTACCCTTTCTGCCTCTTTGGGACGACCGATATTTAGAGATTTTACTATATTAAATATTATATTTAAATCAGTATAAAATAATATAGACAAATTAAGTAGAATACATTTGATTTAAAAAATATAAAACATTTTTTTCTACAGTTTAGGTATGCATCATGATGGCAATACAAACAATTGTCCAAAAGAAGGATTTATCATGTCGCCATCGAGAGGAATAACTGGAGAATTGTTATGGTCAGAATGCAGTGCACGCGTTGCAGAAAATCTCAAGTAAAACAATTAATATGGTATTTTAATTCAATAAAATTTGCGAATTACCAAGCAATATTACATGCATTGTTTTTGTTGATAATTGGTAATAATTAAGGCTCAAGAGTTTTAGGAATTGCATATTGCTCTAAATGCTCTCAATTTATAGCAGATCAAGATAGAAATCTGAACTGTGAAATGGAGAGTTAAAAAATTGAAAATACGTATTTTGTCAATTTTAGCTAAAATAAGTGCACATTTTATTGATTTTATACGCATATTATGCATATTTCATATTTTGAAAAAATTTATTTTTACTTTCTTAACTAGTATATTTCAATTAAATAAATATTGAATGTAAAACTTAAAATTTTCTTTGAAGGTATTTCTCGTAATTTTAAAAATTCTGAAAAAATATTTTTAGTTATATTTTTAGCTCAATAAGATACCAAAATGCCAACCATTTATAAATTGTTTTCAGTTATAAACAGTTTTTATGTATATTATTATTTTATTAATTTATTAACAACATCTAATATTTTTTTTTTTTTTTTGGAATTCAGAATAATTTTTTGCATATTTAACATAATTTTTAATGTATAATTTGTAATTTTTTCATGCATATTTTGCTTATTTTGCTCCTACAACTTCCGAGCCCTAGTAATAATTAAATTTTTATACACGTATGATAAATAAAATACGAACAGTATTTTTTATATATGCGCAGATAAATAAGTAAATTAACAAATACATTTATAAAAACAATTTATTTTGATTTAATGTTTATCTACAGAAATTAATTAACTTAAACTTATCTAATGTTTACAATTTGTTTAGACTAATAAGTATATTATTATTAACGATTTCACAAAAAAATAGTTAAAAAGAAGGAATTTTTATTTACTACCATAAAACAACTTATCAATTTACATAATTAAGAAAACTAAAACATTTTAATGTTTATTCAAAACGTAGTCTTTAAATAATTTTATTTTTAATTATTTATTTTAAACTTAAATTAACTCTTTTAGAGTTTTAAGATAAGTCATCAAAACTAAGTCATCGAAACCTTTTTTTGATTTTAAACAATTAATAAGTCAAAGAGAATTTTAATCACAAATAATGTCTAGACGCTAATAAATAATAAGTATTTTCATTTATTTTGTTTATAAAATTAAATTGTATACAACTTATTTTTTTTCAAACTCAAGTTTTAAACACACAAATACTTATAGAAATTTACTGAAAATTGAAAGATGTTATCCACATTTTAACAAAATGTGTTATAGGCACATTATAATATTATATTCAATGTAATTTAAAATAATAAATCAATATTACTAGCATTTTTAAATATTAAATTTATTATAATTTCAAAAATAATTCAATTTAAAATGCCTTTGAATGCAAATTACTTACGAATAAAATGATTAAAAATATAATTTAAACATTTATTTTTCTATTTTGTGGAAAGCCAAAATTCGTTTTCGAGTAGCAAATGATAATATTCTAATAATTTGGTAAATGCAAACTATTTAATTATTATTATTCTACGTCATAATAATATAACTGTGATCGTTTTTTTTTTTATTTCGTTCGCTGAAAATTAAAAATAATTGTTCGGGATTTTCCGAACGAATTCGCATTTATTTAATTATTATTAAAATGTACAACACATATATTCAACAACGCGTTGTAGACTTGCTGAAGTGTAGTCAACACATTATGATCATAATTATTATTCTACGTCGGGCTAACGTAATATAATTTTCTGTCGGCATTTTTTTTTTTACTCCAGCAATTTTGAATGTCTCTTCAAGCAGTCTAGTAGTCGACATTCGGCTACAGTCCAAAAGTTAAATCACAACAAATTCGCTGACAAACCTGGCCAAGCGTGGGACGCAAAAAAGCAATGTGAATTGCTGTTATTGGACAACGACGCTCGGGTAATGAGCATTGAAACAAATTTGGACTCGTCGCAACAACAGCCAGAAGTAAGTTTGTTGTCACGACAACGGTCATGCAATAACACCTTATTTAACAAACACGTCGAGTATAATATGTTTATAGTCTTCAACTAACCCCCGCACAACGTACCTGTTCATTGTAGTGGAAACAAAAGTAGAGCGATACGTTTATTAGGAAATATAAGATTTTTCGGTGTCCTGACTGCTGCTTCTGTTATTTTTAGGATAACTTTATAATCTTTAGTTTCTAAAATCGTTTTTGTTCCTAATCAACGTATACAAATATAACTGAATGATTTATCGAACAAGTTGTTACAAAATTCGGTATCATACATCATACTTGTCGCCGTGGATATTAATAAGGACCCTGGGTTAAAAAAAAAATAATAGCACTAGCTCTCAGTAGTTCTCTAAAATAATTTATTTCGCTTTTTAAAAAAATAAATATTTATTCGACAAATGTAGTTTTAAAAACAAAAACTAAATCTAGTGTGAAATATTTCTATAACTGTTATCATTTTAACTTATAATATAATAATTAACCATTTGTTCCATAGGTTCAATAAAGCGTAATATTAAAAAAAAAAATGCATACATTGTATTGTATAATGGAAGATATCCCTTAAGAAGTAGTAGAACAAATTATTTAAGTTCTTTTTAATTGTACACCTAATGCGTATCCTGTGCTTGTCGGAAAATCAGCGATAAATTTATAGTGTTATATTATTATATATCTATATACTTAAAATATTATTGTTATCATTTTACTTTTTTTTCGGCGTAGTCGTATTTTGTAGTAAGACTCTAATAACTCATTTCGTTTATACATAATATGTATAATGTTTACTATTGGTTATGCAATTCTATGATAATTACATCAGAACATAAAATATTATATACAAATATTTTCCCTACCCAGACTTTGGTAGGAAAGGGTTTGTTTACATTCGTTATTCCTAACTCTAGACTAAGCAAGAGGATAAACATCATCCAGTTTTATACTAGCAGATCTAAAATACAAATCCAAGATACGGTTACATAGTTTTCTTGTATTGATTTAATACAACATAATTTTTTTTTCACTATTTATGTCTTTCATATTATCACTATTCATTAATATTGTTTTCTTTTCTCTTGAAAGCTAATCAAATTTACTTATTGTGCTTTTATAAGTATAGATTTTAAAAATCTTCTGATTAAATAAAAAAAAAAAAAAAAATGTACATCGTAATAAAAAAACTCGTTTGTATTGTTGAATGACGTTTGTAACTTTTTATGTATATACGTTTTTTCGTAATTATTACTAAAGAATATTACTTATATTGTGTTTTATTAAATTTTTCGCAAAAATTCAGTTCAAGATACCTTTTACCTACCTATAGGACATCCGTATAAGCGTTTGTACTTTTGTTCTTGCTTATCAAAATTATTTAATGTTGGTATAAATAGTTAAATGCACAGTTTAAACTTTCCAAAATATAACATAGATTTTATACTCAATCAACAAATATTTTTAGTTATTTTAAAAACACAATGACTTTTTAAAATATCGGTATAGAAACATTAAACGTTATAGATTTATAACAGTCAATAATATATACAAGTGTTTAGAGCTTAAGAAACAAAGATTAAATAGTGTATTCTATATTTGTATATCCATTAGGAATATCTATAGTGCATTTATAATACACTATATAATATTCTCTCTGTTCATCTAAACTTTAAATATTGATAAATTATATACTAAATAATTGGCAAAACAAAAACCGATAATAATAACTGTATACTGGTTGTTTATTAAAAATGGACTGATACTGAATAAAAAAATTAGGTGTATCTTTTAAAATTAAAAGTGTAACAATAACCTTATGATATAAAGTATACACAAATTGATAAAAATTGGATGATAAAACGAAAGTGGACTAATCAAATCATTCTATGAATAAATTATAAATTACATCGTAAATATCTACTGATTCTTTCAAAAAGTTTGTTAACAGTCGTGCTATCAAATAAAATGTTGGTCTTGTTAAATCAAATACATTTTTAAAGAGAAAACACGAACACGGGTACGATTGTCAGTTCGTCAAAATATAGTATTATGATTCACAAATTAATGGATCAGCAATTAATCATCGGAACTTTTTATTTATTACAAATATACATCATAACTTATAAATAGATATAATTTTAATAATAATATAACTGCTCCGCATTCAGTATACATATGAAACGCATATCAGTTGACAGTATTTAGACATTATGTAGTTAATTTTATGGTATTTTGCGTAGGATATATGTGAAAATTTACAATGCGAAACGCCAAATCGCCCTGGATATTATTTTGCTGGACCAGCGTTAGAAGGAACCGCGTGCGGACCCAGCTCGGTAATTATACACGCATTATTATATTTACACTTATACATATTTATGCACAGCACGTGATAATATGTCATTTTAAAAGTTTTTTTTTCTTTTTCTTCTTCTCTCGTTTGCTTTGTTTTCTAGACGCTATAAAACAGTGGTGTTGGTAATTATAAGTTGAACACCCGTCGTTTAAAATTTAAAACAAAAATGGCACGACGCGTGAAGATTCGCCCGATACGCTATCATACTTATTGTCAGTGACTATTTTTAAAGTGGACATATTCAAATTATATTATATTGTCCGCTATAGCCTATAGGTACCTACCAAATATATTTGCTTAAAAATTTTTATCTTATTAAATATTTTTAACAATTATCACCTAAAGATGAAGACTTAAATCATTTGCATTTTTTTTTTTTGTTTTGAAATAAAATCTAGCAAAGTGGTATGGAAATGTATGGCATGCAACTACCTATTATTATTTTAGAATTCTTGGATTAAATGTTTATATTGGTGGTTTTTTCGTTGAATATTTTCAACTTTGAAACAACGCAGTTGATATTAAAAAAAAAAAAAACTAATTAATTTTTAAAATATTAAAATATTGAAAAAAATAAACATTGTGCTCAAGCATAAGTATCTGTTATTTCAAAATATAAGAGAAAAATATTTAAGTTTTGAGAAGAGAACGTAGTTTTGGTTTATTTTTTTATTTTTATGAAGAACACGTCTAAATTGCTATGTCCCACATATACTGGACAAAGAATTAAACGGTTAATATTGAATCCCCATAAAATTCAAACCCTATAGTTGCCTGGTTTGGTAACAATTATATTTTTTCAAAAACATATAAAATAAAGTATGTTATAAAATTTAAAGAAAAAAAATAGATACGATTATAAATCAACTTAATATTTATTTATAGGTAAATTTATCCTACATGGGTATTAGGTATACTGTTTAACAATATTCACAATAACGGCATATAAATGATTTTTTTTTCTTGCAAATCAGGAAGTATGTATGTTCTGTTGCGCTAAGTATGACCAGAAAAATAAATAAAAGTTGTTGTACATATAATAATATATAGTTTAGCTTAATTCAATCAACCGATTTGACGTAAACACTTTTTTTTTAATCCACTTTAAATTGAAAAAGCTTTTTATGGATTCCCCAAGATTGAACCTATTTTTGTCAATTTTTTTTTTTTCGAACGCAGTGGTGCGAGGCGGGAAAATGCGTTAAAGGCAAACCGAAAAAACCTAAAAAGATCATAAAAGGTGGATGGAGTCAGTGGAAGGTGCACGAGTGTACGTCAGGGTGTATACATAAGTCAAAAGGTATGTGGTGGGTTTTTTTTTTTTTTTTTGTTGTTTATTTTCTACACTCTTTTTCATCACCACGTAATCACAATGCACTCCAACAATATACTACGTTTGTAGGTTTTAGATCCAGAACGAGGACGTGCAACAATCCTAAACCGGTAAATACGATTGAGGGATGTGAGGGACCCAGACACGAAGCCGTTCTCTGCAAAGACGACAAGGTATATTTTGATATTATGTATAATATATATTTATATATTCTAGTCTAAATTTACAATTATCGACATAAGTCTTGTCAACTATTTATATTTAAAGTCATTTATATAAAAAATTTAAGCCACTTATTTTTAAAGCTGACTTACGCATGTTGTATACCTATAAGCGAAATGTTTATAGTGGTCGCTGTAAAACTTAATACCAATCTAATTTGTGTGTCTTCATTTTAAACAAGTCGAGAATTAATTGTCCATACCTTTTTTGATTCATTACAAATCATGACGTGCCATAATTAATTTACGAGTATTGTTTATAAACAATTTGTCTTGTGTCTTGTAGACATGTCAGAAGTCTAAAAAAATTACTGCCGCGGAATACGCGACAGCCAAGTGCAAGGAATTAGCTTCCATACTGCCGGTGTTGGACAAGGAGTACTCAGGCCTACAAGCACCTCACGAAAATGGTTAGTGCAATCTATGTTAATGGATTTCGAATTTACGTATATTATATAATATTTGCATATTAAGTGCCTGTTACTTTAAATTAAAACTATTTTGATGAACAATTTAACCGAACGAAATATTCAATTCTGATAATGTAAAATAAAACACGTTGATTATTTTAACACAATTTAAAATAATTTCCAACAACAAACAGCATCTATAGTATAGTTATGGAGGTTCCTAGACTTAAGATATCTTGCCAGTTATACTGTTTTAATTATATTATATATTATATATTAAATATGTACCTATTATTTTTACTCAATGTTTAGTTAATTTATTAAATTCTATATAAGCATAATAGATTGGCATGTTTGGATAAACGATTAATTTTTCAATAGGTTAAAAATAACAATTTATTATAATCGATATAATCTAAATAAATATATATAAATATTTCTTTAAAGTGTATAACTATTGTATTACATAATCATATAAAACTTCGTTTTTTTTTTATTATTTTTTTTTATTTTTTGTAGTAGTAATATTAGTAAATAGCACGTGTGCCTTGTGGGCTTAAACTTTGATCAAAGTACACATGGTGCACAATAATTAGTCAAAAAAAAAAAAAAGTATATACGCTGTTATCAATTGTGCACAGACAACATTATTTAGTAGTTGTTTAGTTTTTTTTTTAAAGTTTCATAATATCATCATAAGCACGTTACGGCGTATAGCAGTCATGTTTTTAAAGCTCATTTTAAAAGTGCTCGCGTGTTTGCTAATATACTGAATAAATACAAAACCGTTGTGTTCAATCAGGTGTATCTAACTTATAACTTATAATGCGCGTTTAACTAGCTCCGTTTAAAATGATCACCTTGTAAACATTTTAATAGTTTGGTGTTTTTCTTTCTAATGATCCTGTTACGATGTAACGATTATATTAACAATTGTTGTCGTAGTGATTGCTATGCGTTGTTTTGACAAAATATTATTACAATAACAATAAATAATAATAATCATTGGTGGTTATGATTGTCATGCCATCGTCGCGATCACAGCGCAATCATTACGACATAATCAGATATTATAATCGAGATTGGGAATTAACGAGTTAAATATATTGAGTTACTTTTAGCTAAGTAATATAATAAATTATTTTTTTTAAGGTAAATGTTTTTACTTAAATTTGTTTCCATGATACGTAGATACTCATTAGTCAATTTGTTTTATAACTATGTTAAGTTAAATTATTTTCCTAATATAGACATAGATTTAGCAGATACATTATATTACTATTATACCTACCATACTTTCATAGATAATTAAAATCTCACCCAATTACATTACTAATAATTGACGAGATTCATCGTTGTTTTCGATCTATACTTTAGATTTATTATCATCTAATATTATATGTTTGTACCTACTCCTACAGCTACACCAATATAACCAAAGTAACAATAACCGAACTCCTAAGCAGATCTAAAAATATATTATTATTAAATTTTTAATGAAAAAAAAAACAAAAATGAAAGGTCTTAATCTGGGTTATATTATGTTAAACGCGAATAAAAAATTAATTATATTCACAATTGAATCTCTCATCAACCCGTTAAAAATCATTTAAAATTGATTAGCTATCGTTAAAAATTGGCCTCAAATTAATTATTTATGTATTAATCTGCTGTGTTCCTTAAATTAAGTACATTAATATAAAACTATTAGATACAATTCAATTTATAGATTTTCAAACCAAACATTATTTTATTTCCTTAAATACATTTCAACAATTGTGTTTAGCTTAAAAAAAAAAAAACCGATTACCTCTCTGTCTAGCATGGTTGTAATCCGAGGATTTTTCGTTTCCTGCCAAATCGACATCGTAAGCGTGAGTAATTTTATCGTTTTTAATTCAGTTAATGAATAAACACATTGAACGATATTCATTAAATTTTAGTTTTTAATGTACAAGTAAAACAATAAACACTATACCTATTACTAAACTTATTCATTTTTATTCGTTATTAAAATATAATAATAAAATATTCAAAAACGCGGCTGCTCGATAAGTATTAGTATATTTTTTTTCGTATACTCACTAAGGACTGTTCGAAAAATAAAATACTTATGACTAAGCTGCTGAATTCGTTTTATTCGCACAGAATTTACAAAGAAACTTTAATTATTGTTTGATGCTCGCTTTTTAGAATTGTCGTAAAATATTATATTATGGGATATATAGGTTAGAGTACCGTTATATTGTTATCGGTGCGTCAAAAACACGATCACAATATTATTATTGTGATTATTGTTATTACAACTACAACAATCTGTATATTATTGTGAACTATTTCAGTATATCACAAACAGACTGCTATTTAATATTATTGTATCTATATTATTATCAGTTTGAATTTATTCTCTCTATAGGTGTTTCTATCTCTCACGAAATTGCATATTTTCTTTATACTTACTCTATTTACACGATATTGCATTATTTTACTAGTAATTAATATATTCTATTACAGCCCGCCCATGGATGGGATGTTCGGTGTTTTGCCGGCGCAAAGATACCGGGTCATTCTACACCCCCAGGTTAGACGTGTCAAACTTACCGGTCGATCCGTACTTCCCTGACGGAACTTGGTGCCACTCCGTGGACAACAATAACTATTACTGTCTGAATCACGTTTGCACGCCCGAGGTAAAATAACCATTGTTTGTTTTGCTGTATGTACTCATCATAAATGTCTAAATGTTAATGGACAAACACAGATAGTCGGTGTTCGGCATCGATATCGTAGTATGCTCGATAATAATTTAACATTGGTGTTAGAATTAGAAAAACGGAATAATTCTTTATAGGTCTATAAATCGCTAAATATTGCTGTCAGGAAATTAATTTTTTTCTCCTGCTTTATCCCACTATTAGTCAGAATGGGAATAAACCATCGGTTATTCTGGTCTGTCGCGAGAAGCGACAAGGAACTTGTATTAATATAGAATATAAGTTATAACTTATAATCTATATAACAATAATTATGTAAAATGATTAGTATTTAACTCATTTTTAACTAAGTGATTTAGTTTTGTATTTTATTTCTTAAAAAAAAATGAAAAAAAAAATTAATTTAATTCTAGAAATATGTAGAAGTATCACAATTTTTTAACATGGCTTTAGTTATTATAGCGTTATATCATTTATATCATAGAATATAAAATTATCACATAAATAATAAGTATTATATATTATAAGTTTAAATCTCAAATTTAGTGCATCATATTACCATATAAAATGTTATTTTTATTAACCTGGTGGTAAAAATATAATGTAGAATGAAGAAAGAGATAGTGGTACATATCAAATGTAAAATAACTGAATATGGATGCTATGATACTCAATGATAATGATAAAAAGATATTCGTACACGTTCTTATATAAAGTATTTTTTACAAAATCAAGACGTGAAGATAATAATACCAATCGTATTAAAATTTGTACTGCAAATGGATGTCAATATCATACTGTTGATGTATGACTAATGTTGTACTAAAGAAACATAGTTACAATATTGTTACACATTTAGTGTGTGAGTCATGCAAAATAACTAGCCAATTATCCTGGTTGACCATCAATTTAATGATATTACCATGTAAAAGCTAGCTGATTTTGAATTAAAACACGAATAAGTTTATAAAGTGACTACTATACTTTATCATCCGAGAGTAGTTATTACTAGTTTTTTTTTTCGATTAATAGAAAATAATAAATTGTATAAGATAAAGGATACCATAAAATTTGTTAACGCGCTCGGACTTTTTGGAGTCGACCTTAATGATGACGATTATTTCATACCTCATTCAGGTGATTTATACCGCGAAAAGTGGAAAGATCTTATGAGAGTAGATATTGTGGCGGCTGTAGGTAAAATGGATTAACCATAAGTATATACTCGTATATATTTATATATGGGAATAAAAGGTCATGGAAATAGCAACGTCTGTATAGGTAATACTGCTGCAGCTGCAGACTTGGCGATAATATATCTAGGGATTTGGATGTTCGGTGAATGATATATGATAATGAATACAGTCATGACGGTATCGACGACGTATATAACCTGTGTCATAGTGATTTTCTTTAGTGTTGACACAGTGTATATCATTATAGAGACAATAATATACGATGATAACAGATAAATAGATATTTTTTCTTCTTTTTTTCACACAGATGACACGCCGTTCTATATTATTGCGAGACATTATTACTTTCAATTTTGTGTTATTACATGGCGTGGCGTGTTTTGTGTATTTGAATATTTTAAAAGTATCTAAATGTTATACGTATCATAATATATTTAAAAAGTTTGGAAACATAATATTACAATACAAATTAAATATTTAATGAGTTTCCTAACTTTTTTAAAACGCCGCGTATAATTGTTGTACCCGAATTTAAAACTATGATATGATATTGAATGTGAATATTCTTAAATTCGATTTCTCATAAGAAAAAATAACTTTTTGCGTTTTAACGCCATCTATTTCAAATAATATTATGGAAAGGACATGACGAGTATATGTAGCTGTATGTACGCTTGAAAACATTTTTTTTTATGATCTGTGATTTATATTTATTTATTTTTATATCCTTACAAAATTGTTTACTTAGTATTAGTAAGTCACAAACCAAATTTAAATAAAAAATACATATTATTATATCAACAATACAAAATTCGTATTTTATAAGATCTAATAATTTTTATTTTTATTTTTTTTTATATAATATTAGGTAGGTATAGGTTACGTTGTTTATTTTAAAATATTATAATTGAAAAGATATTTTAAACAAAAACAATTTTAACGAGATTCATAGTATTTATAGATGAACGACACTGATCTTATTTAATAGCCAATAGTTAATGACCAAAAATGCAAGGACCCGTCGTTGTTCTTTAAAAAAACGTTCATCTTTTTTTCATTAAAAATTTTTTAATATAGAATAAAAATATTTATTCCACTTTTATTTAAACTCTAACGCCACTTTTTAAACTAACTATGCCTCCCGGTTTAATCTGTGAAATTCTTTTTTATTTTATTTACTAAACGATCGAGAAACTCGAAAAAGAACGGACGTTTTCACTACAACACTGCATATAAAATTAAATTATACTTACTATGTAAAAATAAATTCTATAGATCCATAGTATATTTGACATATTTATTGCACATAAAAATAGTTAATTAATAATAAAAATTACCACTCAATCGAAATTGATTGCTGAATTCAAAATATGGGGAAAAACAAATCTTTTTTTTTAGTAACATTAAAATATAATCAGAATTAATATTGAAGCCCTCATTAAATTAATAATAAAATTATTATATTTTCGTATTTGCGGTATCGCTGTTATAATTGTTGATAAAATAAATACATAATAAGGATATAAATCATAACTTTCCAAGATAATCGCTGGATTGTATAATTAGCATATGATACTACACACTTTGAGACTCATTGAACTAATTTTTAAAAATACGTCGAACTTTACCATATAATATTTAAGTACTTATCAATTAAAAATAAATATCACTTTAAATAATAGCAGTGGTAAACAACCTATTTTGTACCATGCCCCCCCAAAAATTTACGAAAAATATTTCACTAGCTAGCCACCAAATTTAACTCATCTTAATTAAAATTAATTTTTGAGGATCCTTACTAAAATTTAACGATCCCGCAAGCTGCATAACACCATAGAATATAGACAATAAACCGTAATATTAAATGTCACGTTGTAAATGAGACGATAAAAAAAAAAGTCCATAAAATATTTGAAATGGTTTCTATATTTCAAAGAAAAAGTAATTTTAATCAGCTATGAATATTAGTGAAGATAAACTTTTCCAAAAAAAACCAATCATTCATATATAAAAAGAATACTGGACAAATAAACTATTTTATAGACAAGAATTTTAAGCTTAGATGAAAGAATTAATATATTAAATTAAAAATTTAGTAAATTTTTACCTGTAAAAATCGTATAATGCATAAATTAAGATTAGTATTTACCAAACTCTAATTATTACCCTATTTATTACTTCCGGTATTTTATGGTGTTTAAACATTATTATTAGAAATTGTTTTTACTAAAAAACAACATTTATTAAAATTATTATTATTTATAAAAATATTCAATGCCAGAATTTTTTGATATTTCATACTTATTTTATTAAATTTTTTAAATTTTGAATTAAAATTTTGATTATTTTATATTAATAAGCAAATAATAAGTATAATTATTATATACGTTGTAAGTAGTTTAAGTTATAATGACACGTAAAAAAATCAGTACCTACTATATTACAGTTAACGTATTTGTTAAAAAAAAAAAATATATCCAGTTAAAAGTTACCACACTCACTTAATTAAGTATAATAAATTAAAAGGATATATTACCCGCATTTCGTATCATATTTTCGAGAAAAAACCTTAAAACTAATTAAAAACAAAATTAGGACTAGGTATTTAAGTAATTATTGAAATAAAAGAAATTTAGATATGTATAAAGTGCTTAAAATAGTAAAAATAATTTTAAAATTAAATCTCGTCCATAAAAGACTATGTACAAAAAAATAATGGGTATATTTTTGTAGTGTTTTATGCTTTTACTTAAATTATTTTAGCAAGCTCGACATTGAGTATAAACTAAAACCTAATACTTTTTAATTTTAGCAGTATATAATGCGACATCGATTTTTCTAAATCCTGTTCCGCGCTGTAAACCGCATCTACCATAATAATCAGTTCCACTACTTACTGAAGCAGTACCTTGGTGTATTATATAAAACTGTTATTCTATACTTACAGTTTTTCATGTACATACGTATCAAGTTACAATGTTTATGTTATTTAAACATTTTTTTTTTTACTTTCATGGTTTCATTTAGTAAAATATATTAGTCTAGACTCCGACCGTTCCTTACAGTTAGTATGATTTGTGTATAATACTATAACAGGAGTGGCGAACATGAAAATTTTCGCGAGTCGCATATATAAATACAATGGTATCAATAGCTAAAATGTTTATAAAATATGTATTTTATATAATTTGATGAATTTTAGATTCAGAACAAAGCAATAAATATGTTTATTTTATAATTATGTATTTGTTTTTGTTTTTATTTTGTGTATAAATACACGGTTAGTAATCGATAAAATACTTAGGATGATTTTAGATAGCAAATTGGATTTAATTTCTACTTTAAAGAATTCAAAATAAGTGTTCAGTATTTCTTTTATTTTTTTTTTTATAACTAAAGAAAACTAACAAAAAATTAAAGAAAAACAGAAATTATCACACTCAACCAAATTTTAATTAAATTAATTTCTTGATATTGTTATAACTCAAAAACATCCTTATCTTTTTTATATATTTAAAAAATTATTTTTATATAACACTGACTATAAGATATGTACGCAGTTTGTAGTGCTGCAGAACTGTATTTGACAGTTATTTGTTTTTTTTCTTGCAGGATGACTTGAAACGGTCGGGTAAAAGTTCGACAGACACTGGGGGAGACTTTCCAATGATCAGTCAGAACGCTAGGCCACCGGGACCGTATGTCGTACCGGAAGTTCTGTTACGTTACTTGAGTGTAGGTGCTGACGGCACGCCTTTGCTGACTACCATTACGCCAGATATGGTCGACAAAACCGATTATGGTGATTGGTCGAGCGACGATTACGTGGACATGCCTGACAGACCTTTGTAGAAGCACGTGCAGTACGCCATTAACACACGATGAGACTTAAAAAGGCATATAATACAAATCAGCCATATACGTAGTACAATAATAATAATAATAATAATCTATTCATATGGATTGAAAATTTCATCCACAGCTTTAATGATGATTCGTTCAATATGTACTAATCGATTATACAACTATTGCTTGTGTATGTACACATAATAAACCTACATACTAAGATTTCGTTTCGGTCTACTTTAACAGTTTTAAAAACCGACTACGATGAAAAATGAACGATATTTCGTATATAATATTAAAGATTGTACGTATTAAAATGTTAAAAATTCTTTAAATCGTTTTTTTTTTTTTTTTTTTTAATTACAAAATTGATTTATGAAAAATGTGTGTAACCGATCCGAATAAACATAACTCCGTATGAAGACATATATATTATCTAATTTTTAGTTAGACTTGGTATGATTTTATTTGGTCATCATAGGGAATAACTGTGCAAAAATTTTATATATTATTTTATTTTAGCTAAAGTGTTGTTATAATTTTAGATATTCTATTTCTGTTTATCATAATTCATAAACAATAGTGATGATGTATCTACAGGTTCTATAACTACCTAATTATAATAATATTTGGTCTTTTATCTCAATATTTGTTCTGCACCTACTTTTTATATAATATTATTATAATTATCAAGTGCGGCACTATTGTGCAGCGACTAATGAATTATACCTATTAAGCCCAAAAATGCGTTGATCGACGTTCTAATCAGTAAAGTTTTATATTATTTAACCTTTTTTCTTTTTTTTTTAAAAAAAAACTCTTTTTGTTTCGTTACATTGTGTTTGGGATAACAATGGTTTTCAGTAAACAGTATATACGCGCCTGACGTACCCGGAATAAATAAGATTTTATATAATAATGGAATATCATTATTCATTTTAACCGTGTTGTATACCGTTGCAGGATTTAATCGCGTATAATAAAGTAATTTCTTTCTCTAGTAAAGTTTAAAACGAAATGTGCGGTGCATCAAACACGTATGCATTAATGTATTATAACAAAATAATATATCAAACGATATCGAATAATAACTATGATTAATAATTCCTTGAATCCGATTTAATTATTTGACTGTAATACATATCAGTTATCTATCATACGACTGTTTCGTGTATACAATTAACTAATTGTTCGTAGTAAATTTGCTTTTATTGATATTCGTGTACTTTCTTGTGTTTGATTTTTAGTGAATTTTTAGATCTTATACACATTTAACATTTATAACTGAACAGAATATTTTCCGAGACTCTAGCAAGTATTTATTTTCAATTTTGTTACAAATGTCTACTAAATTTATTTGGTCGACAGAAGATAAGATATTACAAGACGAAGACCTGCGGGTAAAAACTAAAAATTGACCAAACTATTTGTTCTTTTTTTTATTTGGTATACTGTTTGACAAAATTTGAAACATCAAATACAAACCTATATCAAAAACAAATTTAATCTTAAAATTTGAAATATTCGTATTTTTTTTTATCTAAAATAGGTATATAGAATATAGATACGCCTTGAATTCATAAGACTACAATGCATGTGCGAAAAAAAAATACATCGCTTGCCGTACTACATTATATTATATTGTTATAAATGACACAGTCTACAGATGATATTTTATAGCGTGGGGAATGAGGATACGACACATTACATTGTATGTGCTACTGCTGCAGATTATGTTTATTTTTTTTCAGTTACTATATATGTATATACTTAATTCAAAGTTATGTATATACAGAGTGAATCACAAATCATGATTAACCCCATTTTATCCTTTAACAATGTACTTATTAACATTATAATTTTTGGAATGTCGAATTATCTTCTATAAGAACATGTTTTCAAATACTGAGATTTATTTAGATTTGTTTATACTATTTAACGAGTGCACAAACAATTTAATCTTTGATTTCAAATGTGAACTACCCTTTTTTGCTATGAATTATTAAGATGGTTTTCTTAAATAACTCGATAACAAACCATGATAATAGGTTTAGATCATATTAGGGTTATAGTTATTCATAAAATAATATTAAATAGATGTTTTACTTAGTTAATTGATAATTAAAAATTTTATTAAATCACTGTTTATACATTTTTTTAAACGGCTGTATTTACTTGCATCCCGTACCATAGTTGATAAGAATTTGCAATATTACAATATCTCAAATGCTCGGACACGACTTACCTATGATATTTATTGACGATAATTTTACGTTTCCCTCCTCAATTATGAACTGAGTGTTTCACTATAGTTTTCGACGAACCACTAACTCATGTAAATCATTTCATTCGAAATTGAATTCTTTATTTTATCACTCACGCCCTAATATTTTCATGTTCATCAAAATACTAAAATAATTTCAAATTAATACATAAATTCTAATTAACAGTTCGAATAAAAAAAAATAAAGTTAACAGTATGTTATTAAGGTATAACTAATATATGTCCTAAATGTTTACCTAATATTGATTTATAACAACATTTATAGATTTTTTTGGTTCAATTTTTTTTTAATTATATGACAATATCCATACCTATATAATATTTTCATATTATCTACATATCGTTCTGAAATTAGCGATTTTGTGAAATATTTTAAAAGTTTTTTAATAATTATCAAATATAACAATGTACATACCTATACCTACTCGTATATGTTTTTTTCTTGTGTGAGTATGTCTAACTATAAAATTACATTGTTAGAAAATTATAATTCGTGACGCGATTAACACATTAATATAAACAATAAGTAAGTTGCGGTCTAGCCACTTGGACGCAACTATCACCTCTAGTAATAACTAATAATTAACAAGTAACTTGCATCCAAACTGTTCAGACGCAAGTGACCGGCTATTATCAATTTGGAACGCAAGTAGCATACACATTTTTTATAGATTAATGATTAACATTAATTGGTTAAAAATAACTGATAAAAAAAAGAATTTAAATAATTATAAAAAATGTTGAAATAAAATGAAAATTAGTTTGCTTGGCGAATCACTCTGTGTAGTGCATATAAATACGTTTATAGATAGGTCAACTCGACGTCGTCATATGATATAACTGCAGCTGTGCAATATGTTATAACGTGCATCCGACAAATGGTCGTAATGGCATTTGTAGGTGGGTAATACGCACATAGCTTGTATAGTTATCGTCGGTCAGTAGCCACAGCCGCTGACAGGACGGCAATTGCGAACCCTAATAATACCGGACCATGGTGATAATAATATAATATATCATTGGTTGATACAATAACGGTCTGTGAAGTGTGCGACCTATTGCCATATTTGTTTTATCGAAAAAAATAAAATAGAAAACTAGAAAACCAGTGAAACGTTTGATGAGTCTACAATCGCACGTCAGCCAGCATGTCCCCTATGATTTTAAATTATTTGATACAAAATTCGAAGATAGAAGAAAATTTCCAAATTTATCAACGTTCCATTCAAATAATGTATCATTTAATAAAACCAAACAAGATATTTTTCACGGATAAAAACTGTTTACAAATCGTAGTAGTTTTTTCGTAGTTACTCTCCCTCCTTCTCTCCTCGTAACTTTATGTAATGCTATGACTGTAGAGGGGAGTATAGGTATATAATATGTGTCTTAGTCATCATTTATACCATCGACTAAGCCACGTCATGCCACTGGTCGTTTCAGGGTGTATGTTAAGTATACAGGAAGCCCGAGCGCGAGTCGCCAAAGGGTTGTTCAGTCCACTGCGATACGCGTAGCCGATACAATCATTATCATGAAAATATGGGTAATTATACAACATTATTATAATTATTATATTATATTTTAAGCAATTGAGATGACCAATAATCACTTTTTTTTATTTTTGACGTTAAAAACAAAAAACTATATTTCCTGTTTATAGACCACTTTAATTATTAGCAATAATCTATAAAATAACATAATATTATGTACATTTTATTATTTTCTGAACAACCTTTCGGTACACCATGTAATATCTCTAATGTATCACGTGCATATTTACGAGTACAATTATTTCTATAAAGCGAATACGCACCAGCCAATAAATTCCAGACTTGAACGATAAAAATAATATTATGTATTATCGATTTAAACGGAGTTTATTTCATCATCATCATCATCATCATCATTATTACTATTATTGCAATAAACGATTAAAATCGTAGGTACATAGGTTATACGCGTATGTAGACAGAATACGATTGTATAAAAACGATGTTCATTTTTTATTATTATTATTATAAATATTATTAATGAATGACACATCGTAATAAATAACATTAACTTTATAATAGCTTCCGTACACACATGCGCGTGTTGATCACCCCATAAAATATTCTATACGTTTTTTTCCTTCCTGTATATTCCTTTTTTTTACCATTATTATTATTATTATATATTATATATATTTTTTTACGACTTCCGAAGAGAAAACAAAGCGATCGGGATTACGAGCATAATAGCATGTATGATATAATACATAGATAATAGTAATAATAATAACGTGTAAAACAAATTCGAAATCTACACCAAACACTCTCATAAATACATGAAATTATGAAAATAATACATTTATTAGTATATAATATACATATGTGTAAAATTAATATCAAAAATTACCTCTTTCGTTGTCTTCTGCTAAAATTTATCACTTTATCGACCATTTGCCCTAGACATTTGACAAGTATAATAAATATTATTTTTTTTTTAAGAACTGCATACGTTTTTTAGCTATGTTTAATGTTTATAATATAAATTCTAACCACCGAATATGTGTGTATTGTGTAATGACTAATGATACACATAGCGGGTTATTACGACGATATTATCGTACGTAGGTACATATTATATTATAGTAATATTTCTTGTAACGACAACGACGACGACAACACTATACAATCATTATAATAAATTTACAATCCATGACCGACGTTGAGGTATCGATTCGAGTACGTCAGTTACACACCTACAGTCATCGGTGCTTTTTCACAATGTCCAGTTCGTTTTTTTTTCGTACGTAATACTTTAAACCCGCACACATAGTGTTATACACTGTAATGTACATAGAGTGAGACGTGATGGTTTTCCATTTTAATTATACAAAGTAATTATTTTAACACGAACCACTTATTATTTTATGAGCTATTAAGATTTTTGAAAATATTTCTTTTATATAATTTAAAGTAAAAATGAAATGATGTTTTTTTTAAGTCAATTATATTTTTATCATTATATTATTTTAAATGCTTTACTTTTTTGAATAAAAATATACATTTTTCATTTTATATTCTGAAGCAAAATATTTTTCGGAATATTTTAGTACATACAAATCAAAATTAGTATGAGTTTTTAGTATATGAAGCTTAGGTAAGCAAAACATAGTATTCCAACATTTTGCAGGGTATCCCCTTAATCCTACACTGTTCCAAAATACTTTAAATGCTTATAATTCAAAAATAATTACTTGTATAAATTTCAATTTTTATGGATCCAGATATTCCAAAAAAGTATTCTGCTTCAAAATACGAAATTAAATATGAATGTTGTCGTTCAAAAAAAAAAAAAAAAAAATTTAAAAATTTAAACGATAAATAGAATATATTTATATATTTTTTTTTAATTTCATGTATTTCACTATAAATTATAAAAAAGAAATATTTTTAAAAATATTAATAGTTTTTTTTTTTTTTTAAATAATGAGTTATTCACGATAAAACAATCATCTTGTATATAATTATTATAGTGGTTTAGGAGAAACAAATTTGATCACTCTGTGTATAACCAGATGTTATTAAGCTACAAATTGTTTTCCACGATTAAGGCACATCGTCGTAACCGTTTTATACCGTAGATATTACGTCGCACGTATTATCGTACACTTACTCATATTATTCTTTTCAATTATCGTCCGTGGTCACGTAAGGTGTCTAAGAGTGCGAGGAGTTGTATCTGAAGGACGCAGATTTGAAGGGTTTCTTACGGTCTTGGTCACCGTGACGCCGATCGCGTTCCCGTCGACTGGTTGAATCCCATTTATTATATCGTTTATTCTAAATCGGTGGCAGCGATATACCGCATAGTGCTTTTTTCGTTTTCTAAGTAAGTTTAACCGTATACTCGTATGCATATCACTATCAAAACGAGAAGTTCTAGAAACTCGTAATCGATCGTTCTAAATTCGAATATTTTCGTGTTCCGTTTACCATATAACTACCCCACAAAATCCTGCAAGCCGCACTATGAGGTTAAAATCACACAGGTTGCCGCTGTGGTCACGGTCGTTACTGCGGTCGCTATAAGACCGTACCTAATGTCCAGACCTATTAACTTACAGAAACAGTTAATTGAAATTCACTAGCCGAAATAACTTTATTTTAGATTCACCATGATAGCAAATTATTGTCTAATATAATATATTATACTTTTATTATTGAAACCACGTTTAGACTGTTAAGTCTTAATGAAATCTAAATTATTTTTAGTTTTTAGAAGTTTAATAAACCAGAAAATCTATTTGTAATACAACACGTGAAATTTGATTTTCAACAATAGTCAATCATCATTCATCCTACATCTACTTTGGTCTATCACTTTGATCTGGCGACGAGGCTCGGACAAGGTAATCTATAATATATTAATCTATATTTTGCATGTAACATTCATTATTTATTATTTTACCACAGTCGTTATTTTTATTGTGATTGTATACCATCGCGAGTTCTAAATCAAATGCTCGCAAAACGCATTAAACACTGTAACATATTATCTAACTTAATACGTAGACACTACGTTACAGTTTTTCTTCAATGATTTTAAGTTAGTTAAATTTCGGGAAATTTTAGTGATTTTATGTCCCACAATGCGGAAATCAGAGAAAAACCATCGTCGAACTATGGCAACGTATCGGACCGTAACTTAATAATATAAAGTCGATTAAGATAACACAAACGCGTGTATTTAAGCGTCATTATATCGCTAACGCTTTAACAAACACGCCGTGTTCACCTCCACAGCAACAACAGCAGAAGCACACCGGCAGCAGCTGCCGGGCGTCGAATTAATGTTTGTCAAGAAACCCCTATATTCGCTAATATAGCATATTAAGACGCCACACCGTCCCTACACCCCCACCCCCACCCACACTCACAACATGACCGAAGAACCACCAGATCCTTCGCTCCCCTCCCACAACAATACACACACACACACACACACACCCACCACCCCTGAATCTACCCTGGCCCCCCCCCCCCATGACTCACGCGCGCGGGCTTGTAATGCCGACCCTAAATTTAACGCGGCGTATTAAACCGCAGCGTATACATATTTTATTATTACATAGAAGCTAGGTATACAATACACTACACCTTATTATTAATATAATATATGGACGTATATCGTGTACGCGTTTGGAGGAAAGGGCAACACCAGTCCACACCGGAGTGTATGTGTATAGTATATACATACGTGTTTAACAATATAAATATGTGCTTAAGCCGGCGACGGTGTTATTGTAATATAATGTACTGTTAATATTATTTCGTACCTACCTGCCGTGCGTATTAATAGCTGTGTTTTCGATTCGTTAGGTTCTCCAGCGTTATTTATACGGCATAACATAATGCTTTAATTATATCGATCCGCGCCGTTTTGCACCCTCATTTTTTACGCAAACACGCGCACGTCTCCAGCAATGCGCCTACTGCGAGTCGTCGCACATGCAGTCGTCCGACTACGGTACTGATATAATACCTAATTATATAATTTTCGTCACCTCGTCGACTCTCAACCGATATTGTAATTCGTATGTTGTACGACATAATAATAAATTGCGAACGATACAGTGGATTCGATCCCGAGACGAAGCTAAGTTTGAATTGTTGCTTTCTTACCTTATCAGTTATCAGCATTACACGCAACTTATTTATCAGCAATAGAATCGATACTATATACCTAAAACATACGTGTCGGCCGTCAGGCAGAATGCGTAAAATTGTATTTTCAACTTTAAAACCCTTTTTAAATAATTTTAGAAATGATGTGGAGTTTTAAAACGTATTTATTTAAATTTTTCGAAAAGATAATATTTATTTTTAAATATCGGTTTGTTTTGTTTGTTAATAGCTTATTTTATGGTCCATATTATTCATATGACTTTTAATTATTTTTAATTATTTAAATTTATAAATCAATAACTATTACATAATCAGAAAAGCTTTTTAAAAATATTTTTCAGTAATTATATTCCCAAATCTGCAACACGCTTACGAGGATAATATTCCCAATATATTCAATTATAATACAGTTTAATAAAAATAAACTTAGGATAGTTATAGCAGTATATAAATTAAATATTTTGTCAATTTATCTGATCTCGCAATAGCGTCAGAAACCTTTTTTTATTTACTTTGTTGACTTCATAATCTACAATTGTTCATATTTAAGCATTATAAGTGTAAATTACAACAGTAATTTATGACTTGAATAGCAGAATTAAGAGACCTTAACATACTTTGACAGTTATTAAAAGTGATAATGTAAGTTAGACTAAATTAAACTAATAAAATCATTAGAATAATTATTTATACACAATTACAATGTTATAAACAACCAATTTTTCTATATTTTACAGAGATGACCATAAATATTTATTGACACAAATCTTTTGTTTAAAGGATTTATTTGATTATGAAGATTCAAATTGAATTTCCTGTTAAATTTTTTGCTAAATTGTAAATAAGAAAGAAGGAAATATCATTATTAAAGAACTGATTTAAAGTGTAAAAGGTTGATTTGGTTATAGCTCGAAGGGTTTTGAATTGGAAACGTTGAATACGGTTGGTGTTTGAGATTTTTCAGATCTCTATGATAGGATTTCGTATGTCCAAATTAGTTAGGTTTGAGGTGTATAGATTATTAATATTTTGTGATTAGAGGTTAAGATAAATCGGAGAAGAATAAACCGATCATTTAAGAATAAGAGTTTCTTGTGTAAATGTGGAGACCAAATATAACGTTAATCAACGGTGATGCTTAAAATAGCGAATGCATTGCAAAGTTGGCAAAGTTTATTCGCCAAGAGATGTAAGTGCGGACAAAATATAACAATATAATATAAATTACACGACTACAGTACAGCACTCTATTTCATAAAAATAATAGAATTTGTTATTTTTTCTGTTTACACCCGTATGTCGACGGGTTTTAAAAATGTTAGAAAGTCGTCGTTTTTTGACACGTTTTAATTGAAATCCACTTGTGAAACTTTCAGGTGTCTTGACAAATTTTGCGCGCCGCTCTCGACGGATACCTACCATGATTTAATCTGTGACACGCGTTTGTGCGATTGATCAAAAATCAATTACTTTATAATTATTTTACCGGCACGACTTGCCATTGTGCACACGGCAGTCGCCGTTACATAACGTCATCATGTATAATGTTAACATTGACATTTTATAAATCGATACGTATATTATTATATTCTTTTTTTTTCTCTCCGTAGAACATTACACCGATGATGGCCACTGAAAGCACACCGTTGACCAACACCGATGACGTCACACCGGTATCAGGTTCCGAGTACATATCACTGTCGAAACATGAAACTGACCACACTCCACCGTGTCTGAAACCAAGATGTTGCGTGTACGCCGCACTGCTGTGAGTTGTTTTAATTATAACACTATACATATATTGATAAAATGATTGCGTACCTACGTATTAAGTGATATATTTTTATTTATTTTTTTTTTTTTTGACATACACTGTCATTTTCTGAGTCGGTTTAAAAAAAAAAACTCGTGCCAAGCACTTATATGTACACGTATAATTTTATTATGGTGAATAGTGAAAAATAGGGTTATATCGTAAAAATCGTTGAAATTGTTCACGATGAGAACGATTTAATATTCAACCTGCAATATTCTTTTATTTATTATTATTTTTTTTTTTTTTAATTTCAATTAATTGATTTTAATTTATTATTTAAATATCCACTAATTTCTACTAAATCACGTCATCTAAAAAATGTCAACTTATTAACATAGGACAATTTTTTTTTTTTTTAACCTTTTTGTTCTACTTATGAAAAAACATATTAAACAGAAGGTTGATTTTAAAATTAATCATTTTTAATTTTTCTTTGATTAATTTAGTTTTTAATATAAAGAAGCTTAAAATGTTTAATATAACAATATAACTATACTAAATAACATCGAGTATCAACAACGATATTTAAATATCTATGAAACAATGTTTAACACTATGTTTAATTTCCTAGATATTAATTTTCAATGATAATATAAGGTTTTCCTTTTTTTAGTATTTTTTTTTATAAATAGACAAATGAAACTTATTTTTAGCATTAAATATTAGCTATGAAAATCCTAATACAGTCAAACTTGGTTAACTCGAAATTGAAGGGACCGGAATAAAGTTCATGTTATACAAGAATTCGAGTTATCCAATTTGAAAATTTATAAAACAGTATAAAATATATAAATTCCTATATATTTTTCATATGAATAAAGTAATGTAATAAAAAATATTTACTGTGTATTTATACATGAATTATGTATATGTAATTTTAAAAAGGTTAGAAAATTATATCAAAAAGGTATATACTTTTGTTTGAATTTTGCTGTTGATCGCAGCGTTTGTAATGAATCGTTTTAAGCCATTTATCGGTAACGATAAAATTAATGAGTAATGACCTTATTTTTGATATTAAAATATATATATAGGTACTCGAAGGAAATATCACAATTTTATAAAATTAATAAAACTCAAAACTTCGTGTTATCCACGAAAATATTCGAGTTAAACAAGATTTTTTTACATTTATTAAATAAGAAATTCTAAGAACCGGAGAAAAAGTTCAAGGTATCGACAATTTCGAGTAAAAGAAGTTCGAGATGACCAAGTTCTACTGTATAAAAACATATAAAAATGGTCGATTTAAAAAAATTTTTTAACTTAAAACCCTTTTATTTTAATACAAAAATTAATTACACCGTGTGACGTGTACTGAACGTGGTTACTATTTCCGTTGTAGTTATTTTATAAATTGAATATCTGTCGGATTGCATACTACTATAATTATTATATAGATATCAATTATTCGTTAGCAAATTAATTTTAAACAAACAAATTATTAACAATTTTCAGAGTATCTTATTATTTATTTCTAACGACACCTCTTTCTATTTAATATATTTAAAGGCTCATACCAAAGTCATGATTAACTATAAAAATATACAGTAGACATGTCACTTGATATATTTTTTAATCTTAATGTTCACAAAAAGTTTTTATTCCAAAGAAACAAAATTTACCCTCACCATATATCACTATAAAATCTTTTCAAATATCATATCTTTAAAAAGACGCATATCAACTTTCAATTTTTAATAGAACTTAAAGATATTTTTTTTCTTATTATTTAATTGATAAAAAAGTAACTTATTATGCATTATCGTTTCTTAAATCGATATTTTATTTAAATCTAAACATTTAAAATAATTAATAGTCCTACTTGAGCTATTAATGTCAACAAATTAAAAATGCTAATTGGAAAAAATAATAATAGTGCCTAATTTAAATTAAAATAAATAAACTTCTAGAATATTATTGATATTATTCAAACCAAACCAATTGAGATTATAATTGCTTTTATAATCCAGTTTTAGTTATTAAATATATATTAACAACAGCCGAATGGTATAGTTCAAATATAATTTGTTTTTCTAGTCAGAAGTATTAATATAGTATATACAATTAGTATAATTATATTACTCAAACAACTTATTTTATCATTAATTTATTAAAACAACCACTCTTATATAAAACTAAATAATTTTAAATAATTAATAATTTAATATACAATATTTATTCCGGTATCATTATAAGTAAAAGTGCAATTTAAGTATTTATAATATAATATCATAATAAATATTAAATAGTATTGGTACGAATTTTTTGAAATTAAAATTAAAAACAATCAATAATTATTAATCTTGTCAAATTTTATTTGATTTTGCTATGGATGTTATGAAATCGTGCACAAAATTAAAAAATAAAATAACTGGAAAATACTACTTTAAAATAAACGATGCGCTCAAAACCATAGGCTTAACTTTTCTGTATATTTCTATTATATGTAATAATATACTTTTTCTACAGCTAAAATAATCGTCATAATTTATTTAATAATATTATTTACAATAATTTTTTGAGCCTCAAACTCAAGACGGCAATAATCAGACTATAAAATAATAAAGATACAAACTTGGTCAGATTCAAATCAGAAGAGAAATGTTTTCGGAAACTGCATAATGTCAAAGTATTATAAAGTTTGTCCTTTATCACTTCATCAGTACTTATATAAAACCCTATTAGGACATAATAATATAAACGTCGTGAGTTTGAAAAAAGATTAAGTTATCGATTAAATATATAGGTAATCCTATGTATTTATTTAGAGTGTTTCAAGCGCATATTATTGTTAGGCTTCTACGTTTCGGAAATTATACGTTATTATGTAACGTTATAGACTATCGTAATAAAATAGTAATTTGGTAAATGCAATACATACTATTGACGGATTGACGGATTAATAAGAAATTCTGAAAATAAATACGTATTTAAAAGACATTTTTTACATTTAAAAAAAAAAATTGTTGAACGTATTTAATTTTTATGTATGTATTTTATGAATTAAAATTCAAACGTTTATATTTTGCTAAATAAAATCGACTCTTTTTTTTTATTTTTGCAATGGTCAGTCAAGACTGCATCAACAGTTTTATCTCTATTATTTTACGTCATTGCCATGCCATTCAATATAGTCTGAAATTGAATTTAAATTCATTTTATAGAGCATTTTTTTTTTAATATTTGTTATTGACATAATACTTAACTCTTATTTCCGTCATAGAATTTATTAGAAATATTTTGATTCGTCCCGGCTTAAAAGATGTACTTATTTGATAGTATAGTTAATAAATATATACAAAATATTAAAAAATATTATTCAACATATCAATTTTACATTTTGGGATGGTCAAGACCGCATAGACCCTTTTCCCTTACACCATAATTCCACCACTGATATCTACCAATACGCTTCGTAGTGGGTTTAAAGGAAATGTTCACTTAATTCGATTGGAGAACTAACTGGCTGATTTTTTTTTTTTTGTTCTGAGTACGAATCAATTTTATTTATCTTTCAAAAAACTTTTCGAATAATGAATGTTATAGTCATCTGTAAATTTTTATGGATGACCCTCTATAACTGGAGATATTTTCAGATAGATATAAGAACGGATTCTTTAGGTTCGATTAAGTCCTGTGTTTGAAAATAATTATTACTACTTTGATCTCTGTCGTTGTGAATATTAAAAATAATTTATGTTAATTGATGTTAAATTAGGGCTTGTTTAATCTGAATAACTAAAGTAGAGGTACATGTATCAATTGTAGCCAACATTTTTCATTAAATCTCTGGTAACTTATTCAATACATGGAAAATGAAATCGGAGTGTATTATAATATAACTTGTAGGTATATATAATACATGTATAAGCTATTGAAAATATTGAACAAGTCAACGGGAAATACGAATTTGGTGCCACCGGATCTTTAATTGACGGTGTGTCATCTATGATTGTGGCTAAGCGATCATTGTTGACACGAACGTTCATCGTCAACGTGTTAGGTAAAATTCGTCCAGTAAACGTACGTTTATTTAAATGCATTGCATAATATAAAATATTATTATTGTGATCATAATTATTTTATTTTACTCGACGAAACCGCAGAGCACAACAGGCTTCGAGTTACCACCGCAGCAGTTTTCCGTTTATTTAATTAGACTTTTACGTTTGAATAATATAATCGTTTAGCGTTTGATAATGACATTTTAGTAACGTATATACATGCATATCATATACGTACGCGCGTTATATTGTACGTGGTAAAACCATTTATAATATTAAACCGGAAGAGAACGTGCAAAATGTGTTGCTGTTTAATAGTATCTCGTTTATCCAACACGCAGTCGCGGGTAATCAAAAGTATATGCGCCATGTCTCCACGATAATAAAATATAAATAATAAAATCGGTTTTCAAAACTTTTCGCATATACACGATATAATAAAACATTGCTAAACGCGTGCTATAAAACAAAAAAATACGCGAATCGTTTCGTATCAAATGTGACATATTATAATATTATAATATATTATAAAATGCGCAATACATCATATTTGCATTTTTTAAGAAATTTGAAAGCAATTATTTTTATAATAGTAAGTAAGTACATAACAGTGTACAATACTGTAAGTCGGAGTTAAAATTGCAATATCACGAGGCAGCTGCTGCAAAGACGGTTAATAGTAGTTCCAAAGAAAAAATATTAAAAAGCGTGCAATGCAAATATTCTACAGCTTGACTATTTTATTTCGGGAAATCACGCGATACAGGTGAACTACGATTATAATATAAAAAATATAATGTTATGTGTATTGTATACAATTAAAAATTAAGGATCATCTATAAACCAAAAGTAAGGGGGAATAAAAACAGAGAGCAAAAATAAAAAAAAAATATATTAATAATTACAAAATAGGTATAAATTATTCGTGTGCGCATGCAACGCACGGTTTTCCAAAGGACTGGTGTCATTTGGGTTCCTCCATAAATCTTGCGTTGACCCCTTTTCGTATAGTTGTTTTATGAATTATTGCGTTTTAAATTTTTTTTTTCCGAGATTTACAAACATTTTCATAGAAATGATGTCGCATTTCTGTGTTATTTAATATTAACAATAAATTGCGTTTTACTGGAATTGATAAAAAAAATAAAGTACCATGACTCCGTAAAGTTTAAAAGTTGCATCAGTATAATACAGTTGTATTTTAATTGCAAAATCACAGGCCATGAACAGCGATTTCACTACCTTTTTAATGATTTACGTAAGAGCAATATACATGGCTTCTTCACATATGAATAAAGAATTAATTTAATATCAACATTTGAGTAAACGAATAGAATTTAGCAAATTATCAGGTCATATAATAAAAGACAAACAATAGTGCAGAGATCGTATTCTGCATCACTATTCTCGATTTTGATGAATATCAAACTGAAAATAAAACTACTTCCTAAATCGAACAAAATGTTGGTAAAGAGTTAATTTTTTTTTTTATAATTTTTTTAAAAATTTACATTTCTGATGATATATGTTTTTATTTAAAATTTAAATTAAGCAATTTATTTGAAAATAAAAATTTAAAATAATAATTATTTATTTTCTAGATTTAACATGGAATTTCTGTTTTTGAAATATCAGACAGTATTAATTAGTAGTATGTACAGTGAAAATTATTACGAAGTTTAAATAATCACAAACTATAATTAATTACCAACGTTAGGTAGAAACAAACTAATTTATTTATATTTTTTAAAAATTTAAAATTATTATACCCCCATTTTTTCATCTAATAATGCAGTTATTTAATATCTGATTTTTTAAATAAACTTAAAAATCAAATTTAAAAATCTTGAGATTTTTGAAATATACTTAAGAAATATTATATGTGGAGATAAAACTTATGCTTTTCAAATGACAACCCCGGTTCTTTATTAAAAATTAGTAGATCTCTATATTGAACATTTTAATGTATCTAATTCAAAATTTGAACGAGTAGTTTTTCATTTATAAATATGTTAATATTAAAAAAAAAAAATACAATATAGACATTATATTAGAGATCTAGATTTGATAACAACAGTCCATCTTTAAGACCATCTGAGAATGTATGTTAAGGCTCGTTATCATATATATGTGACGTATACATTTACTGAACGATACTTACTCTTCGTTTACACTCAATAAGACCGATGATTTAGTTTGGCGTTCAATATTATTCCTTTTACGTAGAATTTCGTGTTTTATGGATATTCCAGTGACATTATTAAATCGAATAACAAGCGCGTATATAAACTAAACGGATAACGCCAAAAATCTTCAATCACACATCTGTGGTACAGAAACCGATATATTATTATTGTAATTCACCTCGTTTGATAAACATTTATAAAAACAAAAATATCTCGACAAATGGCGTATGTACCTATATCTATAATAATATATTATAGTCTGCGGTAATATTTTGCAAAAAATATTACACTTTAAAAAAACAAAATAAAAATCCTATTCTCGAACGATTGCACTATTGTACTTTTACGATAAAGACAACTATAGTAGAATCTCGAACACTGTTCAAAACAATAAATCAAATTCTGAAAAACCATTTACATTGTCTTCGAATATCAAATTATATTCAAAAATAAAATGTATAATATGTAGCGTGGAACAAAACGGAACGCAATCTCGTTCGTAAAATCCTAAAATACAATCAAACAGTATTCTCTCGTCGTTTCTGACACGAATAATTTAAGAGCTTTTTCGACACATTTTGAATAAACTATGACGCCCGTCCGTGTACCATATGAATAGGATTATGATAATTATTTTTATTTTCACCAAGAACAATAATATCGCGCTGGTTATTGATTTTTAGATCAAAAAAATAAATATATATACATATATATTATTATCTTTTAGCTAATCCAAATGAAACAACTATGAACGAAAGAAAAACGCATGAAAATATTTTTTATATAGTGTATAGATATTATATTATGATTATACTCATAGGCTCGAATTTTAGAGAAAGAATTGAAGATAAGACGTACAGCATCTTCACAATCGTGTCAAATCTTGTCAAATTCAATCTTTTTTGAATAAATACCAAACAAATATAATTATTTGCTACAATTTCTAAATCGAACCCAGTAAATTATTATGATAAAAAAAAATTATCACGTGGTACGTGTATAGTGATATGTTTTATATGTTTTTTAAAGATATATAAACAAAGATTATCAAAATAAATTGTGATTAGAGAATAGTTTTATGATTTTACAATGTTATATTTTATCACAAATGTTTGTTAGTTCATTAGTTGTGTATTTTACATAATTTACTTAATAAGTAATATTGCTTGTAAGCTTTTATGTCAATGATAATTTGTATTTGTGTATAAAAACTATAAGTAATCAGTGGGTGGAGAGGTTACGCCTCGTTTTTTTAATCAATATACAAAGGAACTCCTCCCTTTATTAAACAAAAAAAATGTGTTCTATGATTATGCTATTATCATCGTTTTTTATTTGTCACACGTTTCATCGATATATATATATATAATATTAACTATGACTACTTTCAACTTTTTTTCCAATTTGCTATAAAGATTTTTTTCAAAATCTATCGAAATCTAAAACCAAAACATTTAAACAAATTTATTACGTTTTCTTCACAACTGATATTTTTGGGGTTTTAAAAAAAATTATCAATTTCTTATACTTGTAGCTATGAGAAACTTAAAAAATAACTACCTAAAACTATACTAACTTAACCTATGTATTATGCACTGGTATTCACTGTGATACGCAAAAACTTTTTCAGCTTTTTCAGGAAAGTGTTTGTCAAAAGTACGAACTCTTACACACACACACATATTATTGTGAATACTCTCTCGCTCCGATCCAAATCTAAAACCATAAAACATAGTCTTCGAAAATAAAAAAAAACCTCATTTTATATTTTTATTGTCATTATAAGTGATATATTAAGTATGCATGATCGGTGTTACGATTTATGGCCACAAACAATAATAACAATAGCAATAGAATAAAATAAGAACAGTAACAAAAAATTGAAACATCTAGAAAAAATATATTATCTGATAAAAATGGCCGATCATAATGTAGAGGCTTCGAGCTGCTTAATCCTTTCCCGTTTTACTTTCGTATGTCAATGTCTTTGCGACCGCATATCGTTCAAAATGATGCCTTTATATAACAAACCGACTGCCTCATTCATGCTTTGAACATTACGTAGTATTCCAGCTTATGTGAACTAATCCGTTTTATGGGAAAATGCGAGAGAAAAAAATGTATTACCTTTAAACTAAGGATATCGATTTTCCAATTTATAATTCCTACGGAACCAAGTATAAGTAGGTTACATAATACAGGATTACGTTTATGACCATTTAAAAAAAAAAAAAAAAAAAAAAAATAATGAAATTATACTCTTTATGATAACATTTGTCTGATTAGTCAAAATTAAAAAAAAATTGTATTTTTAATTTTTACTTTTAAACACGTTTTAACGAAATAAAATAAAATTGACTAAGTATACGAAGGTAGATACTATATTTTAACGGTTTAAAAGCTACTATGTAATATTATAACTAACCCAACTAAAACACTATACGTAATAACTTTTGAAAGAAATAAGTACGACGTGATCGCAATAAAACCATAACTTATGTTTTGCACTAACTAAAACGTATGTCGTGTACACCTGATAATGACAGAACTCAGTGTAGGCGTTTTATTTTAATGCGTTTCAATAATGTAATATTCAATTATTAAAGTGACGCGGCGTCTTAGATAAGCAATTCTATTACAACATCTAGTAGAAATTTAATAGTAATACAGTCGTTCTTTTGAAGGCAATTCTGAAATATAACATATATTAATACATATCTCATTCAACACCTACTAATCTTTCAAAATATTTTCTAATAGTACTATAGTAGATGTTTCATTAATAATACTTATATTAAAAAAGCAGCTCACATCACCAACGAGTTATGACTTACGAATCACGGTATATTTCAATTTTTAATCCGTAAGTCGGTCACCGAAAAAGGACCAAAAAGCGGGTGATTAATGTTATGATATAATATTATGTAAGTGAGTGTGTATTATAACCTCGGTAATATATTATGTATACTCGCAAGATATAACAAGCTTGTGTATACGAGGTGAACGGCCCCTCGCACGGTATCGGCTACCACGGTAAAGAAAATATAAAATAACACTATATTTTCTCATGTGACCTTTGTCACATGGTTGTTTTTGTTTTTTATTTTGTGTTCTACTTTAACTGCGATTTTGCCATTTTCTCTCATAAGCTCCCTCCTTTCCCCGAATATATGTACGCGTGCTTGTAAACTGTGTATGTGTGTGTGTGTGTGTGTGTGTGTGTAACGAAGACGTGGTCGTAATTATTCGCTTTCTAGGTAATTTATTAGTTGTCGCTTAATTACTACAATTCCACGGACGCGAACCAGTCGGAGAAGGGATGACAAATTAGGGGTTCGGACCCTTCGGCAAATTACGTATGTGTGTGCGTGCATATTTATATGTTGTACAATGGTGTATCCGAATTGTCCGCGATAAAGTCGAAGGTTTAGAAAATGGTGGTTGAACATAAGAAAAAAAAACCACCTCACAATATAATAATTGTACACAATATACCACAAGCATTTACCGGCTATAGGACTTTGGACTATTGTAGTGTTCGCTCATTCGTTTCCCATAGACTTTGTTTATGATAATACTATAAATAGAATGATTTGCCAATCACGTTCACTACTATGTTTTCCCTTAATATTATTTATGAGTTCACTAAAATCCCAATTATTGGAATTTATTTTTCCATTTGTACCAAGGCTTAAACGTTCATGACATGAATATGTTTGAAAAATATGAAAGCTATGATAATAATTATTTGAAAATTATAATAAATATTAATTCACCAACAACTTATAATTTATAAAAAATTTTCCTAGTATAATAAATAACAGATCCAATTATAAAAATTAAATTAAAATTACTAGTTTAAATTTGTATTTAGATACATTGACATTTTCAAAGGAATTATCTGCTAGTAATTATTTATAGTAATCAAAAATTGTTCGCATTTAAAAAAATAACATTTTTATCACCACCACTGAATCAGTCTTAAATGGTATAAAAAATCAAATAATTAAAAGTATAATCTTTAAGTATATTTGAAAATTTTTAAAATTCAGAATTTTAATTAATTCATCAGTAAAGTTAAAATTGTAATAAACATGCTTGGTGAATCACTCTATACATTAATTTAGTCACAACTTTTACCAATTACATTTTACCTTATGTGTTATTATTTATAAGTAAATACATATTACATTTTTAGACTCGGTATTTTATATAAAATCTCATCTACAATTTTTGGTCAAATTGTTGTTAATATTATATGTTAATAATGTTATTTTGTTCAAATATACATTTGATGCATTAAGGGAACCCAAATACTGAGCTACACATTGTATATGGTATAAACATGAATTGTTTATACATTTACGTCAGGAAATAATGGTCGACAAACTGATGCACGCTGTGTGATATTATATAATGTCACTTAATCAGTGTATTATTAATCCTGGAATACGTCAAAAATATAACACGGATCGTAGTGTAAATAATATTGTATACTCGTATAACGAATAGCGTACGTATATATAACATATATTGCATAATAATATGATGATCACAATGCATTTTTTCGATAGATTCCTGCTAACATCAATGGTGTGATCAAATGTCCATTATATAACGGTCTTTGGAAAACGTTATCGACAGGATATTTAAAAAATTGTAATCGGCGTTTATTAAAAAGTTATTTTTATCTTGATGTTTATACCGTAGAAGACTCGTAACACATAAATCGTTCGCAAAACTGACGATAATAACAATATTATATTTTTTATCGCGTTTCAAAATCACAATCATAATATCTTGATCTTCCTGTACAACAAAATATCTCATATAATAAACTGATCGGTGGTTACGAAATTCTTCCAAAAACTCTATTTGCACAAATAGATACTGTGCACACATAATTTATGTAATCAATTTTTGAAGTCCCTTTTTAGCCCTTTAAAAAAACGTTTTAGCACACTGCTCTTGTTTACAGATTAGCCATTATATAACCTGCATTTTGAATAAACATAAACGCGTACGTATATACATTTTGTATTTTTAGTATAATAATAGACTCACTATGACATCGACGTGTAACGACTGTAACGTTATCTTATTTTATAAATGATAAAACAGCGACGTAAATTATTCAAAAATAGATACCGAGCGTATTTTTATTTAGCTATCACCATCATGAAAGCAAATCATGATTTTGTTGTGTTTGTATAAGAATTCGCATTAATATCTCCATAAGAGTGAAAAACTTAAAATATGATAACAACAAAAACAGTAAATTCAAATTAAAAAATCTTCTTATATAACAACTAAAATTTATAAAAAAAGAAATATTTTCAAAAACGTTAGTGTTTTTCTGAAATAATGAATGTTTTACGTTAAATGTATTATCCTCTATGTAATCCTCTATAGTTTTGTATTGGTTTAGTAGTGGTATCTATAAAATATGAAAATTTCCTTACCGTCATAATTTCGACTGCAGTATTTACATAAAGGGCGCTTTCGTCGTTCGTTTTCGGTACCAGTCACGTTGTGTCAGTGAATATTGATGATTTATTACAAACACAGATTAATTATTTTATTTTTGTCATAAAATATACTCAATGCATACTCCTACAAGGACTGTTTTTGATTGAAAAATAATAAAATACACTCAATAGACATATATTATAATACTACGTAAGCCATCAAGCGTATGGTTAAATACCTACTAAACAGTATTTTATTGGACGAGTGCCAATTAATAATAAAATTGTATTTTATTAAACATCGTACGACAATTAGCGTGAACAAAAAACTATCTATCGATTACTACGTGATTTAAAAATGTTTGATTAATAACGATTTTTAAAATAAACAAACACAATTTGTAATTATTAATCAACGGGTAATATGAAAAGCTTAATGAAATTCGTATTTTTATTTTACCAATTTTTTCATGGCGATTTCCACGCGCTTTACCTTCATTTTTGTGTTCTTATTGCTCATACAATAATGCTAAGTGAAGGTTAAAGCCTAATTTGTTGTATTTAATTTAACGACGCCATAATGTTGAAATATTATTGTACATGTAATATTTTATAATTATGTATATATGCAGCGTAATAATATTATTATACTTTGCATTTATTTCCTACTAATTAGTAATTAGTATGCAGTATGGTAACCGGTAGCTTACTTTTATAAGCACCTCGTTTCAATTATTTATTGTTATTATTATTATTTTTTAATTAAGATTTTTCTCTCTTTAAATGTTACAATCAGTTTGTATTGTGTAGATTTGTATATTAATTAATTCTTATCAATTTTTAATAAGTAATACAAACTCCCATTAGAATTGCTATTTATTTTATCTTATTACGGTAGATGTATACTTCTGCAGTCTAAAATTATACTAAAATCTATGTACATAATATTATATATAATTGTAGAAGAGGACTCTAAAAAAAAAAAGCTTTTAATACAATACAGTTAAATTTAAAATTTATCTTCAGCCCCTTTTAAAAATAAAGCTAAGAGTTTTTTCGATTAATTTCTTCGTTTAACTACGATAGAGTTCAGATTTTGTTCCGGTTGCAACTCGTATATATATTATAAACTATTATTTATTTTAAACACACATTTAAAAAAATCAACGATAAGTTAGTAGTAGGTATAAGTGTAATAGTGATATAACAATAACAATGCGATGTCCATCGAAACCAGATTTTATTATATGGACTACATATGAAGTACGAGTCACAAAATATATTATAAGTACTCATAATAAAACTGGTCGTTATTATTATTATTATTGTTATTATTATTATTATTACTATTATTTTCGTCTGTCTCTCATCACAGTAACTGAGTTTTATGTGTTATTCTCCAGGTCGTTGGTATTAATGGCCATTATAGTAGGCACGTCATATTACGTGGGTCGGAGTCAAGGTGACTCGACTGTTATTCAACCGGCCCCAATAGCGACGGTAGACACATTGTTGCAGCTAAGATGGCCCTTACAAAGTCAGTATCACGTATTTTAATTTAACTTGTAATATATTATATAATATATTAACGAATTACTTATATATATAAATATATATATAGTATTGATGTGTTTTGTTTTTTTTTTTTATGCTTTTAATTTCATCATAGCGTATTCGCGCGGGGAATGGACAGCAGATGCGGGAATAACAGCGACATCAATTATTCAGAGGACCATCGTTATAAATGCGACCGGGGACGACTTAATGTCCGTGGTGGAGGGAGGCTACAAAAGTTTGAAAGCCAAAGAGGATTTAGAAAAAAACTTTCCGACAATTGATGGCGGGACTCCATCATACCGTCATCAGCAAGTGATGAAGTCCGGCCCCGAATCGATAAGAATCGCGCGGAACGGTTACGTCGAAAACATCGCGACTGAAAAATTGAGGTCGGCGCTTCGTCGTCAGACGACCCCTTGGTACCCGCACGCCCATCAAACCTACTCCACACAATTCCCATCCATAGTGCACGCACGACCCCCTCCCGGCCAATTCTCACTGCCAGAAACGTTTCGCGGAAGTTATAGCTTGTTTTTATTTTTATTTTCTTTACCAGTCTGTATCATCTTCCGGGACACTCTATAATAATATTATATAATATATAATATTATTATGTAGCGTTCCATACTAGATTTTCATTTCAATTATTCCCCTCTCCGCTCCACGCCACCAACAAACGCCAACTCATAACATTGCGACAATAACGTCTGGGGTCGTACATTAATTGTAGCTGCTTTCCACGACGTATAAAACTAGTATAATATTTCTGTGGAACGATCCCGTCATGGTTTTATAATGTGCATCTACTGCGATAGCGCGCTTGATGATCAATCGGTTCGGTATAGAGTTTTTCGCAATAAACTCTTAGGAACGCACAAATCGTGATTTTATGTTATACGGGTAATCAGAGCTGACGACGGCGACAATGACGATGATCATCATGACGATAATGATTATGATGATGATAATAAATGAAAAAAAGAACAAGCAGAGGACCTCTTGCAACCCGATATGGTTTTTGGGGTTGGTCACTGGGGACGTACATACGCTATTAAGCACAACGAAACAACAGCACGCTAATAAAACAAAACAAAAAAAAAAAAAAAATACATAAAAAATTCTACCTTCATTACGACTACTTTCGCGTAAACCATATTAATTTATTCATATTTTTCCTTTTTTTTTTATGTGTTCGTACACTTTTATTAGATAAACATTTTTAAAAGCACCTTTTGGACATTTCTTTAAATATCGAATAGCTTAGAACAGATGTAAACCTACAAAACATTTTTCGCGAATTATTTTGTTATTCAATTTAATAGGATTACCTATACACTACGATATTTTAATTTTAAACAAACTGAAATTCCTTTGATATTAGCAAAAGTTGAGCTAAATACGATTTAAATTCCAGACTCTAGATGCTCTATAAAAACATATTTATTGTTATTTGTTCCGCAATATACTCTATACAAAACTGTATAAAGAAAAATAACGTCTATTATCAAAAGTTTAAATTAATAGAGGTCATTTTCACAGACATCGATATAACAATAGATATAACAACTAATCAAATATCGTTTAAAAACATATTATTATCAAAACGTTTCGGAGGTAGTTTATTTTGCAATAATCAAAGACGCAGCAATAGAATCAAAAACTAAAATAAAATTGTAAATATCACTACTCTATATTATATAATTAGCATATCAATATTTTTCGAATTTAATTAAATGATTCAATTAATTGATACCAGTATTGATTTTATTTATAATCACCGAATACTGATTTCATCATATTAAATCTTTGCATAGTAAAATGTAAATATTAAATTTGCGCGTAGTATGCTTAGTGGAATAATGTGATTTAAGACGACTTTAATTTGGCCGTAATAGTTAACTACGAAACGTCGTTCCAATCGATTTTTGAATTTAACGTATTGGACCGTATCACCTGACCTGTTCTACATTTTGACTTATTAATTATTGCCATAGTTGTAACGATACGACTTATGGGTTACAACTTCATGTTCTTATAAACTTGCGGTAGAGACGATTTAATTTTGTTTTACCATTCTGAAGATAAATTGATTTTAAGCAACGCTGACAAAAACAACCAAAATCGATTAAACTTTAACAAAGAGTTTATCGAGAAGAATCTGTTGATGACAAAATTGAATTATGTATTGATTCTTATAGAAAAAATTCGTGAAATCTAATATCATATTTTGTCCAAACCTTTTATTTCTATTGTTAAACTCAATTTAAAATTCATAAATAACGTCAAAACGTACTATTTCCAAAAGCAAAAGTAACTATTAATTTTTTTTTATGTCAAAACTCAAAATGTACCATTTCCATCCAATAATACGTTTTAACAGTAAATCACAGTAAATAAACTTGAATGTTATTGATAACATTAAATTACGATATTACCTACCCCGAGAAAAACAAAAAAAAAATGTTCAATAAAATATTATTTAAATTGTTTTCTTTTAAGTGCATATTTCATTATACTTTAATTTCAAGTATAAATTTCACATATTTTATTTGAAAAAAAAAATTAAAACAATATGTGACATGGAGAATAATATTTTATAGTTTTATATGTACAATGAAATATTATTAATCTTCTATAAATTGAAAAAAAATATAGATTAAAATGGTTAAATATATATAATTAAATAATCTATCAATCGTGGGTTTTCCCAATTATTTGTGTGTTGTAAAAAACATTATCGATAAGGGGAAATACGCCGAATACGATCAATTAATATCAATTCGTCTGTTATAGTATCATAATGTGTTTTCATCTGGCATTAATAAAGTCAGTATAATATTCAAGACCAAGTACAATTTTTTTTGTTGTGAAAATTAAATTTTAAACGCTTTATTCATTAATAAATAAATTTATAATTTTTGATTTTTTAATGAAAAATAAAATATTTTTAATAACATGTTTTAGCATTTTTGCGTATTTTTAGCGCATATTTTATAATTTTTAAGGGCATAAATACATATATATTTTTGAGTTTTTTAAGCGTGAAGTTCCTGGCCTAGACTTTTCATTATCGCAACCTTCTATTCGCACTTGCATAAATTCAACTTTCTAGCACCATTACAGATTGCACTTTAATATACCTAAGTACACAGAATCCAATCAGAAGGCCAGGAGAGTATTTAAAATGAAAAATTATTTTTGTCTCTCGGTGATTTAGGCTTCTGTTAAACGTTACAAACAACCAGGACGCTACGATATTGGCAGAAAACGTGACCATTTTTAATAACACTGAATGCATAAGTCCCGAACCGGTAATTTGTCCACTCCAGAGTCGTTACCGAACAGTGGAAGGCATTTGTAACAACGTCTTTGAGCCACTCAAGGGTGCAGCGCTGACGCCATTCCGTAGAGTATTGCCGGCCGACTATTCTGACGGTACCTACATATTATAATATAATTTATTATTAGATATAATATGTTACAATATTTTACGTCATAGTTAAGAGGTTGTTAGCGAGATTAGTACACCGTCTGTTTTTTTCTCCCCGGCCAACGTGCAACATAAACAAAATGCGTTTTTTTTTTAATTTTTAAGTAACAATATAATATAAAATTGACGTGTTAAACCTTAAAAAGTATTATTCTTTATAATCTTTGTAACAGATTATTTTATTCTAAAATAACGAAAAATTATAAAAACGATTTTACGCAAATGCATTATATTGTTTATGTTGTGCGTAGGTCTGAGAAAAAATAAATATTGCATTGGCATCCACTCAAATAATACCTAACGTTTTCAAAAGAAACTAATGAAGCATTTCTACTGAATTTCAAACAAACGCATGTATCATTAAGTTATAAACGTTTTAAACTAAATATTCACAATATTTTATATACTCCATATTTATTTTATCTTTTGTAAATTATTTGAAAGTGTTATTTTATGAAACTTTCCAATGTTAAAATGTAAATATTAATACATAAATACTTATATAGTTTATTGTTTATGTAAAATGTAGTGTCGCCACTCTTTTTTTCGTTTTTTATAGTTCAATATACCTCTTACTTATATATATTATACATCAGAATATTCAAGTTTGAAATATAAAATCAAAAATGAACTGTTTTTAGCACACATTTTTACCAAACATAAAACGTGAAAAAAAAACATTTTTCGCTTTTTTTTATTTATATTCATTTTTATAGTATGCATATATATATTGGATCTTTGGACATATTTTATATCCATTTTTGATCGATAAAACGAGTGCCTTTACATCAAAAACAATCATTGAAAATGATATTGCTTTCAATTTATTTTCACATTATATTTTATAGTTAGTAATTCATCATAATAATTGAAAAAAAAAATTAATATTTATATGGACTTTTCGATTATCAACAAAACCCCATTGATCTATAATCAAGCATTTCGGTACAGGTATAACGGATTCGCTCCAATCAAGAGTTCAAATATTTCTCATTGTTATTTTTGTATATTATACCTACAACATATTTTAATACTTTCATTATGAACCGCATGAACGGTTAATCGAAACCAAAATTTAATTAAATTATAATTAGACGTAGTTGACCGACAGAAGCAAACTAATCGAAAAAAGTTTTTTTTTTTTTTATCAAATTAAAGGACATTATTTTTTCTATTACATTTGTACAATTGTACATGGTACATACATACATATAACACAATAATAGTATAATACTAATGTTTAATCACATAGGTTTTTGAAATTAGCAGGCAGTTAAAAACTGTCAAAAAATTTAATTCAAAAAAAAAACAACAAAATCATAACGAATTACTATGTGGTGTGCACTGTCAAACAAAAATAGATAAATATTAAAAAATTGATAGTATGCTTAAAAAAAAAAAAAAAAATTAAAACCCTCTATAAGTCTATAAGTGTTAAAGGTTAAAAAAAAATCGTGAACAAAAAAATATATATATATTTTTATAATATAATATGATAATTGTTGTTGTCGTTTAATGTAATCGTCACCGGAAAGCTAGACACTCTTTGAAAGTCAAATTAATTTAATTCTGTTAACTTCTTAACGAATAAGTTTTGAATAAGTGTATGTAAAACAACGCAAATTAAAACCATCATCGCTATAGAGACAAAAAAGAGCAATACAAACTGAGTAAGTGTACTTTTTGCATATACTTATAAACACTGTAGGTAAATGTTTTTTTTTTTAATGAACATGCGTATTTTTTTAATAATGAAGTATAATTTCTATTACTTATATATATATGAATAAAATGAGAAAAAAATGTATTACTGAGGTTCAGGTACATCATAATAATTATTATATTTCTGTATTTTTATATGAATAAGCCACATTTAAAAGATGAGAACTATGTACGTAGGGTTTTTTTATTTACTCGTGCCTCATTATTTGTTTTTACTTTATGTCATACCTACTTAAGCAAATGTTTGTTTGAAGGAAAAACACAATTTCAAGGAAATATATTATTATGTTTGTTACATAAAACTATATTATATTAAAAATCATGTCGAAATTGTACGTATATGATATAACACTTGGGTAAAATTAATTATTATACAGTAGTTTTTGATAGTTATTATTTTTAACAATTATTATTTTTTGTAACGAATTAAATTGTAATAACAAAAACAACTACAATACCGCAGATGTGAATAACGACAAAGAGTAGCAGATAAAATATCTAGGTATGATAACCAAGGTTGTGCAAGACGCTCAAAAATAAGTATTTATTTTTTTTTAAATAAAAAAGGTTTAATAGTATCTTATGTATCTAATACTCTCAAGATTCTAAGTACCTATTTTAATTTTTTTTAGTTGCCTATTTTAAAATATTCATTAAATTTCATATAAGTGGATCCTGTTATACAAAGTAATTATTTTATTTAACAACACTCATTATTTCAAAATCTATTAATGTTTTTGAAAATATTTTCTTACATAATTTCCAATTCAAATAAAACAACATTTTTTTTCTAATTATATTTTTAACATTGTTTGTCGTTATAATTTTTTTAAGTTTTTTTATTTTTTTGAATGACAACATACATTTTTCAATTCATACTCTGAAATAAAAAATATTTCTGAATATTTTGGTACATTAAAAACGAAATTCAGATGAGTATAGTTTATAAGTTATAAATATTAAAAGTTTAGAAGATGAGTGTGGTGGAATAGAATACGAGGGAGAGGGGTATCTACAAAATGTTGGTCTACTATTTCGCTTACCTAAACTTTAAATACTTTATTTAAATACTCTGAAAAATATTATGCTTCAAAATATAAATTTAAAAATGTATGTTTTCATTCAAAAAAATAAAAAACTTAAGTAATTATAACGGCAAGAAATATTAAAAATATGTATTTTTTTAATAATGTTGTTTCATTTAAACTGTAAAATATGTAGTAAAAATATTTTTACAAATATTAATAAGTTTTAAAACAATAATAGTTTAATGGTAATATAATCACCCAGTATATATAAGTATAAATTAATATAAACATATTTATTTGAATAAAATGTTTAACTAACTAATGTTAATAAAATAATATTGCGTATATGTACCTATATAATATATAATTATAAAAATATAAACGTTTCAAAGTATTGTAGTAGTATAAAAATATGCAATATTTGTAAGTTCTAGACATTCTTGATCTAATTGGAAAATATAATATAATACCCCCATGTGAAAATATCTAATATATCTAACACTTTTAATATAAATGAATATTTAATACAATAATATTCACACATATTATAGATATACAATTAAAAATATTATTGTATTTCAAGAAAATGTATTTTAATAGTTTTATGAATAGTTATAACCATAATATTACGATTTAATACAAATGATTACAACAGATTTTAACAAAGATTAATCTACATAAATATGATAAACTGGATGATAAAAATTGAATAATTAAATAATAATAATTGGAAACGCATGGAAAGGCCCAAGTGAAGGATTATGCAATGTACCTAATACTCTAATATGTATTTATAAGCTATCAATTATGTGATATGTATTTAATATTTACGTAATCTCCCGCTACAGAGTGTGCATGTACGGCAATTTTATTGTTTTAAACATGTAATTTTAAAATATAATCGATTGTGATTTATTGATTCTCTGCAGGTGTATGGAAACCAAGGAAAGCTACAGATGGTTCGGAGTTGCCGTCAGCCAAACAAGTCAGCGAAGATGTGCACCGGCAGTCGTATGAAGAAGATCACGATTTCACCGTCATGCTGGCGGTCTGGGGCCAATTCATGGATCACGACATAACAGCCACCGCGCTGAGTCGAGGTGAATATAATATTATAATTTTTGTAAAATTATTAACAATGATATTATAATATTATTATACAAAAACACTTGTGACGTAATATTTTTTGATAAATTTTTCAAACGTTTTAGTTTTAAAACAATTTTTGGACGAGAGAAAGTTTTAACGATTTTTGTTTTTTTAATATCTATTGTATAAATAAAGAAAAACTTTTGGTTTTGTGTATTTTTAAAAGCTGCTTTTTATGTATTCGATAATTTTATTATAAACAAGTTGCGTGGGATTCGAGCTTTTCATACGCAACTTAATTATATAAATATAAATTTTATTTTATTTTTCAACCACTAAATCATACCTAAAACTGTTTAATTAAAAACCAAATATTCTAAATCTTGATAACATCTCGGCGGTTAGACTTACATCGTTTTTAACAATTTTTTTTTAAATTTAATTTTAATTAAAGTAAGAAAATGTGGTGAAGCTGTATAAAGGTATATTTTAAATTATTGTTAAAACGATAATATAAAAATGATTATATAATATGTTTCAAAACCCAGAAGTGATATCTAGAAGTCTGATATCAATTTGAGTTCTTGGCATATGTTATCTAAATAAATAATTTTTCGTAAATAAAAGACAATTATTCGAATGGTTTGAACCCAAACCCACCTTTAGAATATAAATTAAATTCTACTTAAACATAATACACTTTTTTCTTTAAATTCTGTTGGTACACCTGAGGTAGGTATCATATTAATAATTGTCTTTCAGAACTAAGTTATGTATTTGTGCATATCATTTTAATCAAAGTTTGAAACACTTTTAGGAAACGTTTACAAAATGTTTTCGGGACAAAATAAATTACTTTGACTTCACACGACTTTTACATTCTAAAAAGTTTAAATTTCTATATCCCCTCAAGAAAAGTCATATAATTTTAGACGTAGTGTAGTCAAATACTGTGACTCAAATTGTAAAAAATAGACATTCTGTATATTGGCTAAAATTAAGTTATGCCTTATGCCCTAGAGGGACCATGGATTTTAAACAAAAATTTATAATATTTTGCTCACCGAATATTTTATCAAGCCGTTTTTTTCTTGGCACATTCTACATAAATAAAAGTATGGATTATATTTCAATAAAAATTAGAATAAATATAAATAAAATCTTTTGTTTTTAAAAAATGTATCTTATCATTTGTGAAAAGACAATTTTTTGGAAAAGCTAATTTTTCAACAAACTCAAATCTAATTGGAAACATACCTCATTCTATTTTTAATTAAATTATATTAAAATATATATTAAATTAAATTTTTATATATCAATATCAGTAATTATCAAATTTCATAATTTGGTATTATAATTGATCAATTATTCATTATAGTTACCTAATTAATTTGTTTTCCTTAAATTATATCAACTTTTATTCAGTTCTTATTAGATTGAACAATCTTTGACAATTAAATCTATAAAAATTTTATCACTATTAAAGTAACTTGAATCATACAATATAAAAAAAATAGCAGAATAGTATTATGACAAAATATAAATTATTTAAAATTATGAAATTTTGGTAATTTAAAACATCGACTAGTTTAAAATACGTTTTTCTTATTTTATAAATTATTCATAAATTGCAGAGATAATAATTTTAATGAAACGAATTAACGCGATTAATAATGATTAGAAATAAATTCGAGCTATTTAAATCAGGTTTATTATGAACACTTAAAAAATAATATGTCGGTGTTAAGTTTTTGCAGAACGCGTCGCATAATCGATACAATCCAACCTATAATACACATATTTTTGAAAACTTCTTAGTGAATACGATCAAACAATTTTTCTTTGCAAAATTATACTTTTAGCTGAACCATACACTTTCAGAAAATAAAAATTATACGCTAGTAATAAAAAACATAAATTTCCTTTAAAAAAAATTTAGACCACTGAGAGGATCTCTTATGATCATTGTATCTAATATTATTTATCAATTAAAGTTATTGTTTAACGAATATAATAAATTGTTTAAAAAAATATATATTATTAGGATAACCCTTAAAATTACAAGGTTACACTTTTACAGCATTTAAACATTTCATGGAACATCTGAGTTTTAGTTACTTAGTTTATAAAATCACCAAAGCTTACATGAAAAAGTATCATTTAATTTAGCAATCAACAATAATATTCTCATGTTGTTTAAATATATTTTTTATTTTTTACAATGTTATAATTGATCTGTAAATTAGTTAACAATATATAAAAAACATTGGTTTGTAGTTAATAGAATATAATTCTTTCTATCCTTATCTGTCTGCCTTCTAAATGAAAAAAATTAACCAAAATTAAACAAATGTTTTCTATATCTATTTTAAATTAACAAATCTATTGAGCAAATTAATTTAAAATGCTATGATTTTAGAATATACTCCGAACATAAACATGATGTTGATATTCATAATATTATATTTTATTAGTAAACATTTTATGGTTTACAGGGCACAATGGAAACGCTATTTCATGCTGCAGTTCGGTTAATGAAAACGTTACACATCCTGAATGTTTTCCAGTAATCGTACACGAAGATAAAAATGAGTGCGGAAAATGCATGGAGTTTGTGCGATCTTCACCGGCATCTACTTGTGGTTTCGGTAAATTTGTTCACCATGATTCTTAAAACGCCCAACCTCCACACTTACAGTGACAATAATGATACACAATAAAAGCGTATATACATTTTGTAAAAAAAAAAATTGGTAGAACGTTAAGAGCGTATAGTGGTTTTTTAAAAGCATCATCAAAACGAAAAAAAAAACATTATTTTTTCACGTCGATTTTTAAGAAGCACGTCTTGCATATTCTTAGCGATAATAACCATAACATTTTACACCATTTTATAATATTAAGTTGGTATAGTGTAAACAGTGAAGTTGTCTCAAAAAATATCAGTACGAAATATAAATGCATTCTGAAAGTTGAACCTACACATTGACGAAAATCAAAAATGTTCTCAATAATCTTCCAAGAACATAAAATATTTAGATAATAATGTACGCCGATAGCGAGTTTTTGTAGTTTTCGTTTTGCTTTTAATCAATACAAAAAGGTTTCCGCAAATCATATCCTGATATTATATAAAGATTCACTAAATATTATCTTTTTTTCTTTCAATAATGCAGTCTGATTTCTTTTTTAGATGTATTTTAAAACTACGAGTTTATTTTTAAATTCTTAAGATTTTTACATTATTAAGGAACATTAACCTGTGAAAATATAAACTTCTATTTTTCGAATAAGAACCCTTACTACCGTAAAATATTTAGCAAATATTTTCTTTTAGACATTTTTCCTATAAGAATCAAAACTTGAACTAGTAGTTATAGAGTTAGTGACTTTGTTTTACTAAGGATAATAGGTTTATGATAATAAATTAAGAGATATGGAGCTTTAGGGGTTATGATGATTTGAAAATATCAGTGATTAATATGTATCTGTCAACATTCATAATAAATACTAGATCGAAAATTTTATCTTTAGAATAAGTATTTCAATAACTTAGAGACTAATTTTTAACACTATTTTAATTAGATATACAACATAATTTAAAAAAATAAATAATCAACTAATTAATTTATGATAAAAAAATGGAGTTCTCATTAGAAAAACAAAAATTTGTATCGCCGCATACGCACATTAATTTTTAATTTAAAAAACGGGCGTGAGTATGTTCGGCAAATTACTATATATTTTAAATATCAATGCCGCAGTGATTGCAACTTGATTGTTTCATCAAACGCAGTCATTATTATATTTATTATCCGGTCAATTGTAAAATATTTGTAATATTCAAGTAATTTTACTTTAGGGCCCAGGGAACAGTTGAACCAAGCAAGCTCGTATTTAGATGGTTCGTCTGTGTACGGTAACACACGCAAACTTCAAAATGACCTAAGATCATGGACCGGCGGACGTATGAAAGTATTTGTAACCGAACACGGTGAACAGCTATTGCCGCCCAATAAAGATCCGTTGGACGGGTGTAATGAAGAATCGGAAATGAAAAAAGGCCGCTACTGTTTTTTGTCCGGTAAGTTTCCGATGTACCTCATTATATAATAAATAATAATATGTACATACCTACTAGATAACCGCTCTGCTGTACAATATATATTGAATGTACATCGTCATTGAATAGATCACTGTTATAACAGTAGAGTTCAATTTGAATTCAATGATAAATCTTCGCATACAAAAAAAAAATTTAAATGAAAACAGTCTATCAAATTCTAAACATTTTTAATGCTTCAAAAAGTGATGGACAGACAAGTGAAAAACCACACACACGTACACATACATTGTAAAACAAATACATTCATCAGTCTGCTTAAAATCTAAAATGTACATTACCTACTATTATCGTTTTTCATGTGAAATCTTTGTATAAAGATTCAATTATTTGAATAAGTTTATACACATACCTAGTCACTTAATTTATTAGGTACTTTCTAAAATGTATTATACTACACAAAAGATCTAGGCGCCAACACACCGGAGTTCGATCACGAGCTGTTTTCTGATGTTTAAATATCACTACTAAAATTTTACGTTTTAAGCACTGTGCAGAAAGCTGTAAACATATATTATATTAATAAATGTTAAGCTTATAAAATATGATATACTAAACAAACGACAACAATATAATATAGTGTCCCACCAATGTTTATTTATTTATAATATAAGGGTAATGGATTTTACATCATCCCTTCAAAGCTTTAAATTAGTAAATCCTCGCGAGAGACACTACAGAACTTTATATGATTCTATAGTAGCTGTCGTGATTTAACACGACTTTGGGAGAGGGATGATGCTAAATTTTTATGTATTAACACATACAAACTTTAAATACACGAAAAGTGTGTATTTTATAAATAGTTATAAACTTAAGTTACGCCTTTTTTTGGTAAAGGGAGTTGGATTTTCCCCCTGATAAATGAAAATATGTATTTTTGAATACCTTCTGTTAGTTATGAACAAATTATACGAGTAAAAAATATGAATTTTACCTGTGGATTTTTTTTTAATATATAATTTAAATTATGTTTGTGTTTATAATATGATTTTTGCAAAAAAAAGAAATATTAATAAATTAGTATAACAAATATTTTTTTTGTTTTCAACACAGGAGATGCCAGATCGAATGAAAACATGCACTTGACAACGCTCCATTTAATCATGGTACGCCAACACAACATGATTGCCGATCGATTGTCGTCTCTAAATCCACACTGGGATGACGAACATATTTTTCAAGAAACCAGACACATAGTTACCGCTCAGATTCAACACATCACCTATAACGAATTTCTACCAGTATTGCTTGGTAAGTACGTATAACTTATTGCTACATTTAGCGTTAAAATAAAACATTATGCTATTTTTAGATATATTATTATACATTTTATGTAATTGCTATCGTGATGTTGCTAATTCACTTAGTAACTTAAAAACTTGATCTCATAATATTTCTCTCGTCTCTATGGTACTTTTGAATATAAAAATAATAGAAGAAATTAAGGAATAAAAATTCCTCAAAATACCGGTAACATTCTTCCTTTCAATTTGTAACGTAATTAATATAAATTATGATATATTTTAGGAGTAGTTTCCTTGTCAAATAAAATATTATCACAACGTTTTATAATCATTAAAGTTATTACTTTTTTCTCCCAAAAGGTTAGTAAAAAAAAATAAACAATCCATAGATATGCATATTATCAATATCCCAACAATAATTTTATTTTTTCTACTCTGAACATTTTGACCCAACAATGATTTTTTATATAGAATAGTTATAAAAAAAAAACCACAAAAAAAAATTAAAAATCTGTCATTATATAAATAACTAAAAAACTATATTGTTGAAAATATTTTTTTTCTTTAATAAAAATGATAATATAAACATTTAGTGAAAAATTCAAGTATCCATTGTTCTTTATTTTGAAATACAATACAATATCAAAAATGTATTGAGGAGAAAAATTATTTTACAGACAAATTTGTACTATAAATGCTCAAAAATAATTAGTTTGGCTTTCCAGTAGAATTTTTTTTTTTTTTTTTTAAGGTTGTAATACTTATAAAGAACCTTATATTCAATTTTTAAATCTTATATATTAAAAAAAAGTGCTCATAAATGTTTAATTAAAATATATTCTACTAATTTTCGTGAATTTAAACAATTTTGTCAAAATTCTAACTTTAAACTTTATAAAAAATACTATGATTACTGTTAATTGAAAAATTGATAAATTAAAAGAAGTTTTATATTAAATTTTTAAGCATGTCTACCAAGCAAATAATGTATAATCAACATTTAAAAAAAAAAAACAAAAACAAAAAACAAATATTTGCTTTACTTATAAATAACTTAAAAACAGTCAAATATTTTGAAAATTTTTCCGTAAATATAAAAAATTAATTTAAATATTTTGTGAAAATTTTAATTTTTTATGTTAAATTGTTTTCAAGTTCCATAAAAAAATTGTGTTCCACATTTTATCAAAATCAGAATTTGCGTAAAAAATTCCGTTTTTTATGATTATGAAAATAAGTTATAAAAAAATATTTATAGATTATAATATGTACTAATAAATAAAAAGTTAAAAAAAGAAAATGAAAATAAATATTAAGAATTTTTAAGTCGAACTTCTCTGAAACATAAACTAGATTCAATTTTATATCAATAACCACACCTATTTTTGAAAATCAAGGCATTTTTTTTTTGACAACTCATCGTGAACTCGTCCAAAAAAAAAAACCGCATCATTCCTTCAGCTCAGATTCTTAAATAGTTTCAAATTAAATACTAATTTGAAATTAGATTGAAAAGTATCCAAGTTAGTAAATAATTTATTCATTGTTAAAATAAATTTGTGCTATGACATTTAAATAGTTAACACATGAATTATTAAAATAAACAAGTGTATGTGTTAATAAAAAGCAAATTACACATAAATATTTTCAATTAAAATATGTGTTTTTTAAATTTTGCTAAATGTCAAAATTGCTTAAATTTTTTCTCACCGTAATAATTTTATAATTTTAGTGATATTCCATTTCAAAAAAAAAAAAAAAAAAAGTGACATAAAAAACACTTAGATAAATTAAATTGTCATTATTTTAGGTTAAAATGAACTTTTAAAAACTTTCTAAAAACGTGTAACCTAAATATAATATATAATATAGATAATTATTATCTATATATACGTATAGGCTATATGAAAACTATTCTGAAAAGAAACATGGCTCGTTTATTTTAAAGTTTTTACACTTATTGCGCATGAACGAGTTATGTAATTGGATAACCTACGTCAAGTTAAAATAGCATGTCTGATTCCACTTATTTTAAGTTACAATTAAACATGGTGAAAAAAAACTTTGAAAATAAAAAGTTTACTATCCGTACTGTTCAACAAGTCAATGTATCAACTATATTATACTTTGACTGAAAAATATACATAAAACGATTTACTGGTATACTGCATTTAAATGAAAACAAATATTTTTTTTTTTTATGTTAGGTACTTGAACTGTTCTCATAAAATGATCTAATAACTTTAAAAATAAAATACGCGAGCCCGTTTTATTAAAATCATTTATTATTCGCTTATTTTAGTAGAGTATATTGCATACATATAGTTTATATTCTACAGTGTATAATAGGTGTATTATTACCGCAAAACGTAACGCTTAAAATGGGAATACAATTCCAGTATCTCATATTAAATCAAGACTAGTAAGTTGGTTTTAATCATTATTTATACTTGAAAAATCGTAAATCACTGTAATAATAATAAACCATTTAATCGAAATAGTGTTTTCGTTAATAATATAATTGATCGATTTTATAATATTTTATTTCAGGTGATAATCTCATGAAACGCTTGGACTTATACTCTCAACAAACAGGTCATTGGAACGGATACAATTCTTCAATGGATGCAACCATCAGCAACAACTTTGCTACCGCGGCCTTCCGATTCGCTCACACTTTAATACCGGTAAATCATTGCCACTATTAAAAATATCACGTAACAATATAAAATATCAAAATAAAATGTCATTCAGTTATAATTTTCATAAATGAAAACTGAGAAATTTAACGTTAAATTTAAACATTTTAATTATCTTTGAGCTACTGTTACATAAAAACTTAATAGTCACTATATACATTACACTATTGTAGATATAAGATACATAATAATTGATATACCACCGAACATTATTCGTTACAAACTGAAATCATACATTGTTAATATTATATATAATGTGATATGTGCGTATAATTACAGTAAAAATATACGTTTATATAATATATAAATAAATATATATGTATTATATATCGTTTTTAGTATCCATTTACCTAAAATTAAATTCAAATAAGTAATTTCGCAAAAGCTGCATTTAATCCGAAAACAATTTGATATCATATTAAGCGCATATTTTGTAAGTGTGCGTGTATGTATTATATAATATATATACTCTTACCTACTAGTATATAGGCACTCAAAACAATCCGACAACGATCCGCGTCCCCTCGTCTGTATCACCATCATCCAACGTTGGCCGATTATGGCTGCGGGATTACTCGGGTTTTTATTTGAATATATTTTCAATTCTAATTTCGTTTAAACGCTTTCGAGATGAAATACAATATAATATAATAATAGCAATGGTAATAATAACATTATGTTAAAATAAACCAATATTATATTGTTCTTTGAGATCCATACGACACAATCACTCGCGAGCCACCAACTGTTTGCTCGGTAAAATCATATATTTAATATGTATAATAACATGTATTATAATATATTATTATTATATTCAATTTTCGTGCCTTTGTAATATTATGATAATATGATAATAACCATTGTAAAACACCAAAGAAACTACATCCGGATATTGATTTGCGGATGGCCTCGTTTCGATATACATAACACGTACGGTTAACCGACTAATAATAACAATAGCAGAAAAGAATACCCCAAATAACTAGAAGAGTACATTATATTATTATTATTATTATTACCATACACCGGGTATGCGTTATTTACTGTAAATACCTGTGTATCCTATCATTATTATATTATGTAAACCACATCTATCCTGCGGCGAAACAAAATCCGATAAATGTATGACGTGTACATACACGATATTTCGGGGTTTTTCGTAATAACGTATTTGAGAATGTTCTTGAATTATCATGGTGAGCTGAGCCGAAAATCTGTTTCTTGCATTTTACTAATCCGGTATAATAAGTGGTATTTAGAATATAGCTATGTAACACTTAGTACACCAAGTGAATTTTTGAACTCTAAGTGCTATTGTAAAAATTAGAAAATGTTTTGAAAACAATTTATTAAAAATGTATACCGTAAAATAATTAAATTAGATCCCAAAAGAGATACGATATTTGAGAATATAGTTAGGAAGAAAGTTGAGAATTTCAGATATAAAAAGTAGAATGTAGATATAAATGCATTATATAAATAGAGTGATTCATAATTGTTTACAATATTTATACAATTATTTATTATTTCTGAGCAAAGTTAAAATTTTTCACAAATTAATTTTAGAAACTTTAAAGGTTAAATTTATTGCATTTATTATCACATATTTTTTTATAAATTGACGTTCTAACTTCTCTTTCGACTAGCCTTTTCTTTATTAAAGTTAATTATTTTTATACGAAAATTTGGTATTGACTACGTCTACAAATCGAATGTAATCAATAACACGACCATCAAGTACTATAATTTTTTTTTAAATACAGATTTCCCTACGAAAAACAAAATGTTAAGTTTATCTCCAAACTATATATTTTAAGTATAATACATGAGTATACCTCAATAATTCTTGTCGAAAATGTGTTTTGTTCTTTATTGTGTCTCACATTTTGTTAATACTGTATTGTTTCAAACGTTTAAATTGCATAAAATATATTATAATAAAATATTTCCAACCTTTGTTTATATTTTACATAATCGAAAATTAATTTTCGTTGTATTAGCCATTATTAGTATTATAATTTATATCGATGTGATAAATGGACCGTAAAATAATAATTAATAGGTAGTTATTATTTTTGAGGTTTTTTTAAAACTTTTACCGGTTTTCTATTCATTTTAAATAATTTATAATATTGACAATTTTTATCCTGTTTAGTATATTAATATACACATTACAACTATATTATAGATCAAATAAATTTCCGGTGAAGTGGATACGCCAATAGATTAGTACAACAGTAGTTGGCATAGTGCCGAACATAACTATAGTATTATATTGAAAATTATCAATTTATTTTGTTCTTCGTCACAACAGTGTACCTATTTTGCCTATACGACACGCCGTCTTACAAACATTGTAATAAATGAACGGAGTGTGCTCAGAGTGTACAACATAGTTTTATGATAATGCATTGCGAAGCATTTATAACACATCGTTCTATATAAAAAAATCTGTATAGGTTTACTTAAAACAATGCATATAATATTTAAATTTAATACAACTTCAATAAATTTCAATGAATTAATATTTATCTAAATTTCTAAAAATGGTAATAACAAATAACTTTAAAGTATGTAGGTCAGAAATTCGTAAAAAACTTAATTTACTGATAAAAGTTAATAATGGACTTACCTTTATACAACATTTAATTAACGTCAACTAATAATGTTTTCACTAAAATGTTTTAGTCGCTTTTTGAAAATAATCATTTCAGTTTAAATCAATCAAAATTATCGAATACTATATTATATATGCATCATAATTATTAATAATTTTATGTCCCATAAAACCCAGTTCGTAGATACAGTATTTCCGTGTATCGTTACTTTATTAACTGTTAAAGCTATTAAAACAAATTTTAGTGTAGTTTGTTGAATTTATGACTTCATTTTCGAAAAATTATGGGAATATAGCCATGGTTGCTGGTAAAATAGTTTAGATAATCAAATCCGATAAAATATTACACAGAATTTGATACGCTATAAATATTATAAAGGTAATATTTTGATTAGAAATTAGTTGATGTTCTATAAAATCGTCTAGTACGTTATGTTACATATATGCGTGTATATGTATATATATTATATAAGTATGTTTGTATTATAATTTATAATAATATTTGTATTTGTATCAGATAATTAATAATTGCTTATAATAAATTTTATGTATATTATGTATATATTGATAAATTTTACGCCTAGGTAATATTGATTTTGTATTATATAGAATAACAAAACAGTGTAATTTCAAATCAATAGGTATCTAATATTAATCACTCTCTGCAATAGTGAACGAAGTACTCGGAAAAATAATTGCGATATAACAATAACGCAAATACATACAATATACTTATAACTTAATAATGAATTGTAAACTTGCGTTAATTAAAATCAAGAAAACTTTATGTTGCCTTGGTAAAAATTAAAATAACTAATTTTCAAAGTATACGCGTTACCCTACCATCCCCCCACCACCAAAAACACATACACGTGTGCGCACGTAAACCATTATTTACCTTTTATGAATGATCAATAAAATTGGTTTATTTTTCCAGAGTATGATGAAGTTTCTTAAGGACAACAATAGCAATCCCGAATTCGTCGAAATGAGGAAAATGCTGTTCAACCCGTACAGATTGTACACGTGTGGCGGTGTAGATAGTGTCATTCGTGGAGCGATGAACACAAGCGCTGGGAAATCTGACGCATTTTTCACACCCGAAGTAAGATAGAAACTTTTAAGGCTGTGCATTTAATACACTAGATGAATACGGAAAAGTGCACCAAATAATAATTTAAAATCCATTTATAGAAATGTAAAAATATATATCTTTACATGCATATTCTTTGAAACTATTTATCTGATTATCTTGATTTTTTTTTAATGAAAGAGTGCATTGCGTAGCATATTTTTATAAGTACATAAAAAATTGAGTAATTAATTTTTTTTAAATAATTACCAAATACACACATAAATATATTTTTTGTTGGTATTACCAATTATTAATTATTACTAAAAATTAGTGTTTTAATGAATAATTGATTTAGTATAACAGTACAAAACTTTTTCATTGTTTTTGGTTCACACTATTACTCGTAGATTTTATGAGCTGTTTTTTTTTTTTTTTTTGGACTAAAATAAAAAGAAAATTTGGGTTATAAAACAACATTAAGTAGAACAGCTACGTAAGATTTGTATGTCGGAAATATCATCTATACTGGTGTATAAAAAAAATAAAACTAAAAATTTTATTTATTACCCGCGTTACCCTAAATGATAATATTAAGCAATCAAATTAAACATGGATGCGTTTAATACGAGCAAGGAAACTAGTGTTCTATAAATCCCAAAAATCAAAATTTTAAATGGATTTTATCAAACTTTAATTTTGAAAACAAAATTAAATGAACTATTTTGATTTATTTACAAAAAATAAAAATCTTATTTATTTCGGTTTATGTCTTACACGTGATAAATAACTGAAAATTCACAGCGTTGGTAATTGGTATAATATTATTATACGAATAATTGGGAATGACAACGACTACATAAACATTGACCGTACATCATTAAAAATGTACGTTATTGATAATTTTAGAAATCACAAATAATATAATGCAATACACCATAGTGAACATTTTATTACAAGTAGGTATATGTGTATTCGGGGTTTAAAGGTTTTAGTACCTATTTATTATATCTAAGCACATAGGATTGTTTCAAGAGATTGTCTGTCCGACTGTATATACACGGTATGATGCCGAAACATCATCAAAAAATAATAACAGACGGATGTTGTCAAAACTTAACAACAACTCCAATCGAGATCTATACTTGAGAACACTACTTACCAATTACTTTGATAGGTATTTTAGTAGCCACAAACTCTTAAAAGACACACGACGTGATTTAACAACAGTTAGTACAAATAATTAATTAATGTTTTATTGAAGGCATTCGATGTATATACATACATATTAGTTATTATTTCTATTAAAGTATTATGTACATAATAGCTGTTGAATCTTCTTGTAAGCGAACGATATTATTTTATAATAATAACAGTAAAATTATTCTATGTAGAATAAAGTTCGGCTATAATATCACCGCTGTAAGGTATATTGTAATTAATTAGATAATAATTATATTAAAGTTTGCTTTTAGAATTTTTTGTTTACTTCAATCTATTTTATATTAAATTATTAAGTAGGTAAATCGTTTATATTCAGACATTTTTTTTTAAATTTCCAAAAATCAGAATTCGAATAAATGCATTATTTAAAGAAAAAGTATAGGGGTGAGTACTTGAAAAATCACTCTGTATAAAATATTGTTATTACGACAACTACAATACATTGATTAAATTAATTTAATATCGTACCATGATGGCACTAATTATTTTTTTGCATATTTTGTAATTTTTTTATACGTATTTTGCCTTTTTTAGCTCCTTTAACTTCCGAGCCTTACTAATTATAATTATCGAAATAAAAAATAAAATACGAAAAAATTTTTATCATAAAATACGATCGTTGTCAATAATTTTATTATTACCAAGCACGAAAGTCGCGGGAATGCTAAAATATATTTTTAAAAATCAATATTCATCTATTTCATCATATAGAAAATATTATATTATCATTATAGTTTTTACGATGAGCATCTAACCAGTTTTTTGTTGTTTTTTTTTTTTTTTTTACACAGGTCACTAGACATCTGTTCGAGAAAAACGACGAATCGAGACCCGCCGGAAGACAGTGCGGATTGGATTTGGTCGCACTGAACATACAAAGAGGCCGAGATCACGGACTTCCGGCGTACCCACATTGGCGTAAAACATGTGGGTTTTCAAAACCACGGAATTTCAGCGATTTAGAAGGACATGTTGAACCGGCAACATTGCAAAGAATATCAAAATTGTACAAGTGTGTATACAATATTAATATTAATATCAATTAGGACCTCGACATACAAACATTTAATAAAGATCCTTGATCCGGTGCAATAATTTTGTCAAAAATAACTACGTTGTATGACTGTGTAGACAGATTTAAGTCGAAAAACATTAAAACTACATACACTTTATTTCGATGATGCAGGGCATTAATTATTTAATAAAACACTGATAACGTTTTTAAAAATAGTTTTTTAGCAAAAATTTAAGTTGTTGCAAAACAATATTTTTGAAACAGAATAATAATTTTTACTATTTTTTTTTTCATTATAATTTTTTTATGTTTCAATCTCTTGAATGACAACACAAATTTTTAATATTTCAATAAAATATTATTAAAAATAATTTGATCTATAAAAATCAAATTTTGGACGAATATTTTATTATAATAATTATTTAAAGCTTTGATTGGTAAAATTGTGAATTAACATTTTGCGGAGTGCCCTTGCTGTTATTCCTATCCACTCTTCTAAACTTTGAATACTTATTTTTTGTTAAAAAAAAAATATTGATTTTTAACGATAACTTAAAATAATTTTTAAAAAATCTTATAGTTTTTTATTATAATGACTGTCATATGTTAAATAAATCACCAAGTGTAAGCAGTATCATTAAAAAGTGATATAGCCAAATTTTTGTGAAGGTAGCAGCTCTTCCTGATATTTTAAGAAAATTTAAAAATGTTTTTCATGTTCTGTAGACATATTTAATTACGTAATATGAAACCATATATTAAAATATAATTATATTTTGTATGAAGATTGATTTGAAAGTATGCAATATTATAATATACCTACTCAAGGAATCAGCATACCAAAACATACCTAATGTATATACTATCATCGTCCTGTCCCCTCAAAAAATTCTCAGCTAAAATAATATATTGTAACATTATTTCATTATTACCATTACGAATAGAACAAAATGTTAAAAATATAACTTTTCAGTGATAATTATGGCTTGATAATGAAAACAAATAAAATATATAATTATAATTATTATTACTATAGATTTATTATTTAATAAATAAAGGTGCCTGTGAAATATATACCTAATACAATTATCTTAATTAATTTGACAGACCCGGATTTTAGACTTATTATCAAACATTCTAGTTTCATTCCAGATGGCGTCTCACTGTAAAAAAGTTAAAAACATTGTCGTTGAACATAAAAAAAATCTTGTGACACTAATATTTGTTCGTAAGTTAAAATAAAAAAAACATTGTTCATAATGTCTCTGAACCAGTGAAATGGACTAGTTTATTAATACTCTAATTTTAGACTATACGCTTTTAAATTGGCAGTAAATATTTTTGGATAGGTATACTACAGCAATTTTACTATAATTACAATATCAATTATGTATTTAAGTATTTCGTCATGTCAGAGTCGTTCGTGTGGTATACAGTACAAAGTTTTCGATTGAAATATATTTTAAGTTTGTAAACTCTAAACTCTCGGCGAACGTCGCATTAATACTCGACAAGCAATCTGGAAAGGGATAAAATGGAATTCATTAAAGTTTGCTACGACTTGCAGTCGAGTTTTCTTATATTTACCAACGCTCTAGCCACGTGTAATTGTGTACACATTATTATACGTATACATATACTTACTAGCTTATCCCTAATACTTATTCAAAAAGACGCACCGTCATAGTTGTTATTTACAACTATACCTATATTATTATTTAATATTACAGTCGAAACGAAATTAAATAAAATAGAAAAAAATCGTATGCAGGATGATTATTTTTCACTGACATCGCGTGTATCGAATACGTTATAAGCAATAATGCACATTGCCGAGGAAGGCAGAAAGAAGTATCTAGTATGAAATCCGGCCCCCACCCTTATTCCAAGAGAATTTTCAATTTTAATTATTGGATACCTTTTTGCTCCGCGTATGAGATGTTTTGAATAAAGGTTGCTGCAGTTATGAATATGTATGGTTATAAATTCACGTTTCTACTGGTAAATACTGAGTCAACCGATTACATAGGTCTACTCGGTATCGCGGTTATCTGCTCAATCTAGATAATAGTATATTTTGTCTTGTTTTAGAAATAGTATAATTATATTATTACACTATCGCCATCGCCGTGTGGTTCGCGTTTAGCGTTTTCTTGTTATTCGCCAAATCAAATAATACTATTCAGATAAAACGATTTCACTAGCCATTAATAACCATCTAACTAAACGCTAGAGTAATTGAATATTATATAATATTATATGGTAACGTGTTAACTATATGGTTTCCGCAACAAAAAAAATTGGTAGACATCGTGACAGTACAGTAGTTCCTTTATTTCGAATTACTTATGCGTACCATTATCATTGTTGTTATTTATAAGTTACGTAAAATCAGAGATGATATTTCACATCAACTAATACATTATTAGTTTTAACTGTGTTAATATTATCATGTAAAAAATTAAATTAATTTTACAAGATGTGTTCCTAATTATATTAAACTATGACACAGGTCGATCGACGACTTAGACTTGTATACCGGGCTGCTTTCGGAAAAGCCGCTGGAAGGAAGCATCTTGGGGCCGACGATCACATGCCTGTTGGCCGATCAATTCTTGCGGGTGAAATCGGGTGATCGTTATTGGTATGAGACTAACGAGAAACCACAGGCGTTCAACCAAGGTAAATAAAACACGTACTGCGATATTGATATATTAAAGTACTCAATTCGAATAAACAACGAGCCACACTTCTTCATTTCTAATGATCACTGTAACTGACCAACCTTTTCGTATCTCTCCCGCTCGTACCACACACACTACTCTGATGTATAAATCATAATTAGGGACGAGTTTTCAAAGTACTTAGCATTTTATCTACTGGTAAAAATCATTTTTATGTCTTTTTGAATAGATATCATATACCGCTGCATATATTAATTTAGCATTTTATAGCATTTTTTTCATTTTTATTAGCATTTTGATGGTATTTAAGGCATTTTATATATGCGTTCAAATTTAAAAAAATGCTGTTTCAAGTTTATAGAAATTTCGTATAATGTAAATACTAAATAATATTCTAAGCTATCAGTGCAAACAATTACAAATCAAAATGTATCTAACCTTGCATTTAAAATTCCTGGATGCCTATACTCGCATGAACACTGGACACGAATAAACCTAATTGAACACCATCAAGTCACAACACCAAATTATTACACTAGATAAATAAAATAATATATTTTTATAATGTACCTATACCAAATATTAATTTTTTATTTTTCAGTTAATTTTATTATTTAATAATATAATAAATTAATAATATTCATTTTTTTAAATGTATTATTTTAAATGTTCATAGGGGATTAATTATTAATTTTTTTTATGCACCGTTTTCTTAATATTTTTTTAATTTTCTAATTCCCTGCTCTAACAATAATTTTTGAAATTATTTACCTAATCAGCTATGCTAATTTTCAAATCAGTTATTACGGTTCTCAAAATAAGCTTTAAGTATATTAAATACTACATATTTGTGTTATGATAACCTTTTAATTTTATTATTTTTAGACTGTGTTTAAAAATGTGTTTATGAATTTCCTCAAAATATTAAGAAAAGTACTTATTATAATCTAGATTATAAAAGTCAAAAACCATCAGTATGGTAAAAAAAAAATATTTTGGTAAAAATTTAGTTACTTGTAGAATAATTTATAAGTAAATATTATACGGACTTATTACGAAGTTATACGTAAATATAATAAAGTGAGACTATTCTCATTTTTAAATTTCCTTAGTTGAATGTTCAAGTTTTTCAAAAACAATGTTTTTACATACCTAATTGAAAGGCTTATATTCAAGTTATGTACAAAGTTTATTCTGCCCATACATATATTATATATAATTTCAACGCTCGACCACACTAAGTCCGTATGTATCGCAAACAGCGGCATAATAGTAGAAAGTAAATACATAACATAATTATATGCACGCAATTCTTGCCTATCGCATTACATTTTTGTATCCAATCAGTACCTACAGGCTACATTATTTTATAAATTCGACTAATAAAAAATGGAAAATATGAAATATAATATTATAATAACATATTAATGTGTGTGTGTTATGTATATATGTGAACAGATCAATTGTCAGAGATCCGGAAAACCACGTTCGCTACAATAATTTGCGACAATTCCGACGAAATCGAATCCATTCAACTGCACGTGATGCACAGCAACCGGAAATTCGGAAACAACAGAGTTAGCTGCGACAGTTTAATAAAAATGTCTCTTGACCCGTGGAAAGAAGAATACGACACGACCGTTACTGCAGCAGCCCCTCGAAGCCCGACCGCTGCCTCTTAGGACTCATCCGCTACAACCACCGCCACTGCAGTCACGATCAGTAATAACAATAACATATCGCAGTCGGCCGACGCCCATTAGGCAATAGTCGAATCAACTACTACGAATCAATTCGGGCCACATGTGAAAACATAAATTTATTTCAAATCATGTAGCGTAAAAATAATTTTTAAAAACACCTACTTCAGCCATATATTATCCTATTACATATGGATAATAATATATATTTATAAATACGTAGGAACTCGCGTCATATACGCCACAGAGTTTCACGATTGTAATATTTTATTTTTACTATCGATAATACTCACCAAAGCCCCTTCTCTACAAAGCTTACGTGAACTTAGCCTCTTCAAAATTATAATTTTTAAGTTAGTTTTCTTATATAACTATTTGAATAGGTGATTTTCTTTATTATACTCATACAAAATCAATAGTTATGATTATGAACGATGATTATTGAATAGTATTTTACGTCCGACTTTAAACTTGGAAAAATATCTACTCAGTATAAAACCCTCTAATAAATTACCAGTAGACTGCGCAGTCAGTGTAAATCGAAAAGGTTGCTAATAAAATAATAATCTTTCCACAAAAAAAGAAAAAATCTAAAAAAGAAATATTATTAACTTACAGAACTGCAGTGACTGTTTGTTTTATGCTTATGATTGAACCTAAGAGGACGTCACACCCGCATGTGTTGTATATCCGCCGTCTTACTTAACGTACAACATCATATTATCAAATTTTCGTTAAGAAATGCCAAATTTGTGTAGTTGAATTTGATGTTAGAACGAATTATTTACCCATTATTATAGAACGGAAAGTTAAAAACATTGTTTTGTTGGAAATATTATTTTGATGTTAAATGTATTTTAATTTCCAAGTGACTATAGTGAGTAATAAGCGTTCAGCTATTACAATTTTAAAATGCTCGCAATTCGCTTCCTTGTTGTTAGGTTTTATATTGTAATATAAATTTAATAATAGGATATAGATAAATATTCTTTGATATCAAAATTAACGAAGCTAAAATATGAAAACTGCTGAACGTAATTATTTTACCATGTACACGCACGGTTTGTGAGGCGGAGACAATATATTATCAAATTTGCGTTCAGCAGTTCCAATTTGATGTTTGTTGACTTTAATGTTTAAGTTAATTATCAAACTTAAAGGCAAGACCACTCACTACGGTCAACCATTGGTTTCTTACAAGTGAGTTATGAGAATTTTTAAATCGTACTATATTACATTCTATAATAACTTACCTACTTATAACTTAAAAGTTAAAATATCGTAAAAAATAATATTCTTGTCTGTGTATGTGTCTATTAATTAGTAGATTCACTTTAATATTAAAGTTTACTACATAAAACTGGAACTGTTGAATGCGAACTTGTCCATGTTTTTTTTAGTAAGATGGAGACATCAACATTTGTGCAGAAGGTGACGTTCTATTAATAATAATATTTATAATTACTTATATGCAAATATTTTTTTTACTATATCTATTATATAAAAATTACTGTTTAACAGTGAGTATGGTGTTTTTTCAAAAAATTTTATACAAAAGAATTTTTTGGAATATGAGGACTTTACCAATGTCCAATGTTACAATACTATATTATGATAATTGGTCAAGTCTAAAAAAACCATTTCGTCGTCATTAAAATTACAATAACAATAAATTGTATGTTTTTTTGCAATACGAGTCTGCTATCGTTATGATAGTAATATATATACGAACGTTACAAAAAATTAATAATTCAAAGTGAACGTTAATGTTTTTAATAATACTCAAAAACTATTAAACGATGAGACGCGTTTCATTATCATTTCTTTGATATGCATCCTTTGTAACTATTTGTATTTTATAAAAACGATTTTTTCCATATAAATATTATACATCGTATGAGAAATAATAGTAAAAATAATAGACAATAATAATTGCTATCTTTGTGCAAATGTTAAAAATTACGATATTTTTTTAGTCTTTTATACATTTTATTTTTCTTTAATTAATTATAAACATTGTCATATTATTATTTAGTGATAAGCTTTTAAGGACATTTTAAATATTGTGAATTTTACGTGTAAGAATATAAATATTTTAATATTCTATAATATAATATTATTATGAAAACAATTAAGTGTAAAAATTTCATTTTTCCAAAATGTATTATAATGTACTAAAATGTGTTTTTCTACGATTATAGTGTAATAATTACGTAATATAATATGTAACTGCCTATTATAATGAATTAATAATAAAATATCAATGTTTATTAGACATTTTTTAATTATTTTATTTTCTTCAATGGACGAATTGTATTTTTAAATAATTTAAAGTTAATTTTGTAATCGATTTAAACCTATATATCTATAATTGATTTATAAATGATTCAAGTAGGTATTATATAAATAATTTTTCCTAAAATTATCTGTTACCTATCTAGATTATTTTATTTAAATCAAACTTCACTTTTGGGCATCTAACACGTAGATCATCTGTACAGCAACATATCAAGTTGTAATGTATAGGATCCAGCAAAGCCTAGCTCCATCACCCCTGTAAAAATGGTAACGTTATTGAAAAATAACTTTTATCTTATATAGTTACATGTGTAACTATAAGTACAGGTAATGAGATTAGAACCTAGCCGACCATTAAGACAAGAGAGGTACCTATCTAATTATGACATGTGTTAATGGTTATCAATCATGTAGGTGTCTAATGTAACATTATAATACATCGATTGTTTTTGACTTAGACCAAAAAAAAAAAAAAAATGTAAGTAATAATAAATCGTGAAAAAATCTACGGAAACAGTATACAGAGAGATACACTCAATAACACTTTATAGGTCTCTAACTTTAAACGGATCATCTTGTACAGCGTGTTTAATACTAATGTCTTAATCTTGTCTCAATACTTTTTTCGAGACTTACAATAGAAAAATAATATAGATAAATGCGGAAGTATCATGAGAATATTTGTAGCCAACACGTCTATGCGATATAATATTAATATTATATATTATTATTATTATTATTATTATTGTATCAGCGGTTTAATTTGTTTTTTGTTTCTAATAATAATTGTGTATTTGCGTTGTTGCCGTGACCGACTAATAATGAGAAATGTGAAATACTCAAATTAAATTTAAAATCCCTGCACATTATATTCGCTGAGAATTTAATCTAGAAAAAAAATATATAGCTTGATATTTTTTTCAAACAAGAAACATTTTTCATTACGACAAAAGACAATTGCGTTTCGTTCGCCACAAACACTCGTCTTTATATTTTCTATTCACCGCAAATATTGTATATATAAGAAATTCAAATAATATAAAATCCCATCTTATAATTATAATTTTTAATTAAAAACGTTCTCTCACTTCACCTCGTCGACTGTTAGAGTTGAATTATTTAAATTTACATTTTTATTTTTTTTTTATTTCCATTTGTGCGTAGAATATACATTATAACATTATTACAATTATAATCGTACAGATTAAGCATTATGCGCCCCAGACAGTGTTAATATTGTGGAATTTAACTTTCGGCACCAACGCCCGTTCATTAATAGCGTTGCCTATATTATAATACTTCGACGTCATAAATAGGTTAGGCTTGCCTATTATTATTCTCTAGTTTCTCACTATAAATAGGTAGTTGATTAAATTGCATTGATATTTTGCGGAATAATAATCTATTGCAATATATCTAATTATTATAGTATCAGTTTTAGGTGCCGGTATATCGTTGGCGCGAACAGCCAATTAAAAGAAGTACCAAATATTATGTCATTTAATATATTATAACCACGCGTAATGGATACAACAACAAAATCAGTGCGTAATAGAATGGTCGTAGTTTGTGTAAAATGAAAATGTATCCAGCTTACCGCACGTCCGTACTCGTAGGGCTGTAGCAGGTAACGGTAAAGTAATTTAAAGATTATTTGTATAGGACACTGGAAAATGCCTCTCACACACGAGGAATTGAACACAATTTAGATAAGAAGATGGTCGTGTTTGAATTCAAGCCTAATCACGTGCTGTCTTCTGTTCCTATAGGCTATATTGTAGTGGACGGCTCGCGTTAAGTAGGTACCCAAATGATAAATACATAAAAAAAATTATTAGATTTCTATAGCAAATTAAGATTGGTAATTAATATAGCACGGATTTTTATGCACTAAAAATTATCGAAATGTCTCATACAATATACAGTAAAAATCATGAAAATATGCAACGAATATATTATGTAAGAAAATTTCTATATTTATTTAAAATTCCCAAAGTAAATAGCTTATAATAATTAATTACTCAAATACTTAATAAAAAATGTTTGCTTTAATATGCAAATATGTGAAAAAAAAATTCATCATTAAATTCAAATTATTATAATCCGTGAAGATAACTGATAAAAATCCAAATAAGTTAAAAAGAAAAAAAATGTAATTGCATAAAAATCCACGCTCTAGTTATTACGCGTATTACTCAGTTTTAATCATTATTATAAGCCACACAAATTTTCATTATTCTAAAAACTATTAACTTTTTTTTAAGTAATACGTATACAATCTGTATCAGTTGACACATTAAGACTATAGGCTATGAGTTAAAAAAAAAAACATGAATATATATATTAATGAAAGAAGCCATCCAGTGGTGACACTTTTAATTTGAGGAGCTTAAATTCGTATGTTAATTATGCAAAAGATCTCAACACCACTTACGCTTTAGTCGCCTTGAAGGATTTCCGAGTATGGTAGCAGACACTAAATTTTTAATTACTGGATTTGTATGATAAGTTGGCCTGTCGTGAAACCTTTTATAATAATGCTTGGATTTTTCATTTAACATTTTTAGATTTAGATCTATGTGGAGTGAGTAATTTGATACATAAAAACTATTAACATATATTTCTAATTTTAAATTTCAAAGCAAAATATTGTTCGGAATAATTCTATGTGTAAAAATCGAATTCAAAACTAGTTTATGAGTTTTAAGTTTTTAAACTTTAGATAAGTGAGAAGCATTTTGCGGCGGGATATCCCTAAGTGCCACTTCAATCGGCTCATCAAAACTTTAAATAAATTTAAGTTATAACATATTAACTATACCTTCTAATCTGATGTTAAATTATTACATAGGTATCAAAATACACTAAATAATGTTTTGTTTTGAAATATGAAAATAAAAATGTATGTTATCATACATAAAAGCAAAAAAATTAAAAATAATATGTTGAACGAATTTTATGAATTAAGTACCTACTTAAAATTATTTTAAATGAATATTTTTTAAAAAACGTTAGATAATCATTTATTAAATAATGAGGTTCGTGATAAAAAAAAAAACAAATCATCTGATATGAACATTGCTTATTAAGAAAAAAAAATTGTTATAGCTTTTTGTACTAACAAGTGTGTCTATTGACGATTCAATGATATGGTCAACAGTGACCATTTTTAAACATGCGTCGTGCACTCGGTGCTATCGCATCACCGTCGATGGTCAAAACAATAACACACCACTATCAGTGCAGAGTCCATTAAAACTATCTAAGTAGTTTAGTAGTTTACTCCTCAATTATTTTTTTTTACCAGCTTATCAAAAACATGTATCTAATAAAAATCATTTGTGCACCACCTAATGTGAACCTCACGGACCACTATCCCACAGATTTTAAGAGTGCTCGGTAACTGCAGATAAGTGATGACGGGACATTTCTTTATCACGGTGATTTCTTAACTACCATACCAGAATCAGACATGGTCAAAATTCTTCTAAACGTTTAAAGTTTGGAAACGTTCGAGTAAAAGCAATACCACATACAGTGGCGTATTTACAAACTTATTTTGAGAGGGTGACAGGGATAGATCCAGAAATTTTCCATGGAGGAGCGCATAAACAGCAAAAAAATGGGTCAAAACTTTAGTCGGCAATTTTGAAAAATACACCCCCCTCCCTACAATTTTTTTTTTGAGATCATCCCTGTATTATACATACTTTTTGGGAGACCCGCAACACCCTCTCCCCCCCCACCCCATAAATACGCCACTGACCACATATGCAATTCAAATTTGAAGGACCCGCACACAAACTTTGGTGTAAATGTTTTACTGTAGACGAATATTTTCTTCTATTACGATGACGAATGGAATGTATCAAGTTACAGCGCTAGGAGGCGACATAGTGCATGTCACATTCAATATGACAAAACGAGGAGAGGTCCACAGTTAGCTGCGCAAATGCTGTGCCCGTTGCCAATGAAATCAGAATTACCTATGACCTATGTATAAAATCAAAAACAAATATGTTTAGAGATAAAACCAGTATAATGTATGTAAGTTTATTCCGATTAATTTATTATTTATTTATTAAAAATTACAAGCCGATAGCCCTGCAGATGGGGTTGTATTACAATTATTATATGGGCATATTATGCCATTGTATAATGGTAGATATACATTATTTAGTTTAAGACATTAATAATATATGTAAAAAATTCAAAAGATAATATTTTTAATTTATAATAAAGATAAAGTTGGTTCTGTATTGGTAATTCGCATCGTCCTTACAAGAAACTCATTATCAGCGTAGTTAAAGATTATATAAAGCGTAGTTCGTGTTAGGTACTTATAGTAGGTAACATAGAATGGATAGTTACTTCAAGAGGATAAAGATGGAATTATAAAATTAATGTATCTAAAGAGATTAGGATAGTCTAATTTACCTAAAAGTAGCTTACTAAGAAAATCTAAATTCTCTTGTTCTCTTCTATAAGCTTGCGAAGACAAATGTAAAGAAGCAGAAATAAATAATCATATATTGGTGAGTAATCAATTTTTAGTATGTACCAAGCAAAGAATTTACGCCGAGGCCACTCTAAAAGATAAGTATAATTAGCTGTATTAAAATTTGTACAAGATTTTTAAATATTATTTATTTATTTTGTTATCAATAATTAGTTACCTATTTATGGTTATGGCTAATTGCACTTATTTCGCATAGCTTTATAATAACTAGTAGTATGTTAAATTCTAATAACATATTTGAAATCTTTTTAACTTAAACCATAATATATTTGTAACGTTCTTTTGTCTTTATATCATCGTGCGGGTTACTAATTTTAGTACGACCGACGCGCAACAGTTAAAAATAATAGGAAATATTTTAATAATTATTATAATCTTTAATATAATGTGCATTAAATTAAAGCTTATACTTAGTGCTATTTTCTAATTATCGACAATAATGTTAAATTCCAGAAATTTTTATTTATTTATTTTTTTTTTTTAATATAGTTTTTCTTAATAATCAATAAGGTGTAAGGTCGTAAAACATTACATTGTAGTTTGCAAATGCCAAATTAAATTGATTACCTGTTAATAAATATAAGTTATTATGTAATATAACATTATATATATAGTAAATAAACATATCATTCCAAAAATAACTAAGAATTTTAATTTATCAAATTGTATGATTTTATTTTAGCTTAAAAAATTTAACTGAAATAAATTTTATCACAAATATATATTTATTTATAATTATATAAATTATAAATTTATACTAGTACTTAAGAATTATTAAAAAAAAAACTTTAAAAATTACATTTAAATGCTATAAAATGTTAATATTTTAAAAGTGTTATTAGAAATCATAATCTGATGATAAAATATCTTCACTTTGATTTTATAATCATTTCGTAATATTTTCATCTATGAAAACTACATGTCTTCATCATCACCACTTTTCAGTAACATTTTAAAGTTCAATCATGGCCATATCTACTTGGTTAAGACTTTCATTAACTATAATAAAATTATTTGATTTTCTTCTTTCATTTAATACAGTTACAGTATCAACCAACTTTAAATTTCTTTTGAAAATTTCTATGACAAAAATTTCTTCTTAGAAATTTCCCAATTACATCTTTAATTGACAACAATAAGATAGGTATTCAAATTCTAAAAATAAAAAAATTAATATATTAATAGAAAAAAAAAAAAAAACAATACAGCAAATAAATTAAATTAAATTAAATTCTTGATCTCTTGTTTAAAACACAATTTATAAAAAAGCTTTATGTTTCTACAAAATATTCCATAGCAATTTAACATCTAAACTAAATTCATTTCTCCAACTAAATTCTTGGTAATCCTAGAAGATGAGAATAATATAAAATATAATTTCATGTTCTACAATAATAAACATACAAAATAGAAAAGACCAAAACACGTACCTGTTTTGTCACTAAAAGTTTTTATTCCCATCATTCTTTTATGATCCATTCTTTATTTTCAATTTAATCAAATATAAATAAAACTGTTAACATTTAATTTTGTATTGATAAAAAATATAATATAATTATAAGTATAACACAATTTGACTGACATTTGTGAAAAGTTAATTTAATTTTTAATTTATCTAATTATTACTTAATTTTGTATGAAACGTATGATATGTAACCATATCTATTACTACTTTCACTATATTCATCTATTCAATCTAGCTGATTATAAGTTCTGTTACAATTATCTATTGCTGTTTGAACAACATCACTATAATCCAGATTCGAGAAAATGATTAACATTTTAAATATCTAGATGTCAAAAAACTAAATCTAAATTTACAAAATTCTCATGAGCTGTAATCATAACTTATGTAATGACTCACAGTAATGACAACGAGAATGCATTTTGAAAAAAAAAACTATTGGTTGATATGTTTACTGATAATAACATACGATTATTATTTATTAGCTTGGTTCATATAATCTACTTTTGGCTGAATAAGAGAAGTATGAATTGGATTATTTCTGTAAGAAAATCAAATTTAAAATAGATTGTAGTGATAAAATAAAATAACCAATGTTAAAATATTACATCTTAATTAATGTAATTACCATCACACAAGTGTTGTAAAAAGGCCTAGATTTCATTGCTAATGTGTCATCTTTAGTGATGAAATTAATAACAACCCCCTTACACCATGAATGATCAATCCACTGAATAAAATGTTCATGATTGAGCGGAAAATCATAATTAATAACCAAAGACACTTGTACATCAATGGTTTGAGCTAACAAATGAGTGGTGATTAGTATAGAACTATCATCAGAACAAATGACACAGAATATTCTCATGTTGACTTTGATCCATTCTTGTATGCATGACTTTCAATGCTTTCAAACGCATGTCTTTAGCCAATGAATCTACCTTATCGTGTTTATTGCAAAATATCACAGCCTGAATGATACTAAGAGTGTTAAACAAACTACATTAAGTGTCAAACATCCATTTTTTGTCAATAAAGTAGATGAAAAAATGTTTTATACCTAAAAAAAATAATTTGGTTAACTAAAATAAGCAGAATTGAAATATATGAAGCCTGCACATAGTTATTGAGTGTTTCCACTTATCGTAATCACACTGTATAATATAAAAATTTTCTTACCATTTATTATATGACAAAAAAATCATCCGATATATTTGTATGGTTTAATATCTTGTGTATGGTGATATATTTATTTTTTATGAATATATAGTCATCACTAAATACTTTAAATTTTTCATACAAGACATCTGGCATGGTATTAAATAATTTGAGATTTTTTATTTAGTCAAACTTTGGTATATTCCAATTAATTGGTAAGATTATATTTTTGTTAATTTTATTTGGTATTTGCTTCCTGTAAATAATAGATGTTTAAAATATGAATATATATATATATATATATATATTTCAATGTATAAGAAACTTACTGAATTTCAAATGCAATATTTTTCATTTGTTTACTATATATGGCATCGCCGATTTTTTTTTTTTTTTTTAGTTATTAATATTTTTTTTTTTTTAATTTTTATCTTTAAAAACTATTGTTGAGATGATTGTATTTTGATGGAACATTTAATTATTAAAAAAATTATGTTACTGTATAACTGTGTACATTTTGTCGTGTAATGATGGATATGTGCATTTTATTTTATTTTTATTATTGATCGAATTTTGAATTTGTGCACTATTATTTTTAAATGTGTAATTGTATTAACATTGAAAATCCCATTTTTTTTAAAATATAAATGTATAAGTTCTATGTCCAATAAGACATGCCCCACTGCATGTAAATCGTTTATTGCTTGGCATATATACTGTATTACTTTCTAAAGATAATATAATAATTTATTAGTTATTTAGTTTTTATTTCAGTTTATAAAAATAATAAACTTACTTCATTATGATACTTATTTATTTCGTCGACCAGCATAGTTGTTGTCAATCAATAACAGTCTATAATTAGAAATATAATTCTTGAATATTGTCATCATTTGGAATTACATCCACCAATTCTTCATAAGATCCTATACATATGGTAATACCACAGATTATATAAATATTAAACTATGAAAAAGGCCATTTAAATTTCTAATTATTTAATATTCATTTAGAAATTAGTAATTACCTTCAGTTTCAATCATATGATCGACATCTACAAAAACATAAACATTCATACTAAATGATACATCTATTTCGTCCATATTATACAATAAATTATAGGTACTAGTCAGTATTCAGTTTGTTATTTCGATATTACTAAGTTAACAATTTATTAATGAAAATTATAAAAAATAATTGAAATAAAATTATCAACGATAAGATATATTTAGAATTTCAAATTTAAATAACCAAGATAATAGATAATGTTGATAACCTACGTGATAACAAATTAAATAAGGAAAAATATGAAATTTGTGGTGGGACGAATCATGAATCTCTAAAATACTCCAATTAATGTAATATTCTGCTTCGACATATTATTGTTAAATAAAAAAAATAAAACTTTTATTAATAATTACTTACAATTATGTAAAAAATTGTTGTAAAACGATAAAAGTTTTTAAAATAATTAATGATTCATAAAAAAAATATTACCCTGTGACGTCCTAATCCTAAGCATTATATATCCGTGGCTAAATACTAAATATATATTTTATTATAGTCATAAACATACGCAGATATATTATAAATACACCTTATATAACTGTATAGACATAATATTATTATTTATTAGACATATATTTATGTTATATTTAATTCATGTCTATGATTATAATCATGTTTACATCTTTATTTATATGGTATCAACCGAGCTTTGATAAAGAGATGTGACCTGGTCCATGGTTGTAAAAATGACACGTCTTTGCTGTAGATTGAAGAAGCGACGTGTTGTAAACAATGTAAACATAACCTAACGATTATTTTTTCTGATAACACATAATTGATTGAGTATACAAAAATTGAAAAATATTCTGCCGGCTACGTCAGACTGTCAGAGCACCATAAAGTGTATACATAATAATTCATTTTTATTTGATTTCTTTCAGTTTTATTCTCTGTGATGGTTTAGTATAGTCAAACACATAGTTTAACACATTTATTTAGTGTGTGTGGTTGAGAGCTATCATAATGAAGATTGGTAAGAAAACATCAATGACTGGATATTGTTTTTTTAATGTAAATTAATTTGATAAAATTTTATACTGTTTGCTCTTTTAGTATTTTTGTTCTTTGTGGCGACTGGTTGTCTATGTTTTTCGTCAAGTCTATCTGTTGATACGTACTTGTCATCTAGAGACAAAGACCAACTAAAGAGTGTACTGCTTACGGGTTTAGAATCTGAAAATTTATCCGATGTCTTCTATGCTGTGTCAGGATTGCAACAGCTCAATCAAAAAATACCTAATGTTCAAGTAAGTGTGCATAAGAGATTATATAATTTACTCTAAATAAACTACATTAACAACTATAATATATTCGGCTTCTTTTGTTTATTGTTGCTTGAATAAAAAAAGGTTTAGTTTACCATTTAAATATTTCATAGTTAATTGATATAGATTACACATTAATTATATTATATTACAATTATAGTAATAGATAAAATGTTTTTGAAAATTATTCTAAAATAAGCAGAAAAAAATAAGTCTACTTCATTTCAATTTGAACTATACAAAATTTATCTCCTGTTTATGAAAATCATTTTTCTATCATATTACCCACATTAAAAGTATTTGATGCAAAATCTGAGCCCTGTACATCAGAAATTTATATGACATACTAAATTTACTTTATTAAAAAAAATACTATTTTATTTTAAATAGCTATGTCAATAGAAATAATTTTTGGTGTGAACTATGAACTTTTTATACAATTATCTTAACACCGAGAAAAATAAATACTTTTTTAAAATATTATATCATATAATACCAAATGTGTCTTAATAAATTGGCATGACTATCTCCCAATATACTGAAATAAAAAAGTAAAAATATTTATTTGTATAATTATTTTTTATAACTAATTTAACTGAGTTCTTTTGCTAAGAATATAATATGTCATAAGCATGATAAAATTATTTTATAAGTATTTTAAGAAGTTGATTATTTATTTATTTAATACACTATACTTTATTTGACATAAGAAATAACCACTTCTCACTTTTGTGTAAGGGTATGTATACCTACAGATTGTTGATTCAATAAGGAGACAAATGAGTGTTGTCTGATAGTTGTCCAATAAAAACTGGTAGCTGTTGAAGTTACTTTTTGTATTAATTAAAGTATAGTTGAAATACTCGCTTTAATATGTGACAAGTAACTTTAAGTTAATTTATCTATTATTTAGTTGTAAACTATAATAGCATTGGTTTTATAACATAAGTACTGGAAAATTTAAAGATAAAATGTGTATTATAGGAGATGAAAAGCTAAAATTTATAGTGCTTTAAAGTAATAAATAATATGATAATCATAGTGATTTGGATATCTCAGGTATAATAGAATAGATACGTTTATAGACCGCATACTGTACTCATATTCAATTTAAATTATATTACATTTTATTGTTGAGTGTTACACAAAATGGTAGTAGACATATTGAGGAGTCTATAAATTTATGGAATATATAAAAATATAAAACTCATTTTAAAATGTTTACTTAAATCCGTGATTTAATATTCATTTTAATTTACAACTTATAGATGATTTTTTTTGTTTTTATTATACTACATGTTTCCAAATCAAATTAAAATTATGGTTACATTTTTTCAGCTATTATCCAATTTATTTTTTTTTATTTTTGTTTAATTAATTATAAGCTTAATAAATATCATTATCCATGATTATATTCACATCATTAATATTTTAGACTATTAGTTAATGTGTTATTCAGTAATTATTTATTAGTGTATTAAATTATTCAATGTTTACATTAGGCATAATTGCTGAACTCAGTATCTACTATTTTTCGTATTGTTTATTAACTAAAAATTATGAAATATTTTGATTGAATGTTATTTTAATATAAATATAAATATGTTTGATTTAAATTTATTTAAAAAAAAATCCTATGAACAACAAATAAATTTATACAATACATAGAATTATACAGGATTAACATTTATAATTATTTGGTATGTTATTAATGTACCTAACTTTGATTTGTTGAAGGTTATTTACATTATAAAATATTACTTCTGTTATAATTAGTTATTACTTATTAAATTATTAAATTTATATTTTAGGCCGTCTGTGATAAATTAGTGAAATTTGTTGGGAAATCAAAATCATTAGATTCTGTTTATTTTTCAACGAGTGCATGGAAAGCAATTGCCACGTGTTCAGGCAAATTAGTTGTTGATGAAGCAGTCCAAGTAATACAATTTGTTTTATTTTTGAAACTTGAATGTTATAAATTATTTGTACTTTTAGGATGTTTATGCTATGTTAGAGAAAAAAGATATTAGAGATGTTCACATGTCTGATTTATATTTTGGTGTCAGTATTTTGAGTAATCTTAATCTCAAACCCAAAGATATTACTAAACTTATAAATATTATAAAAAGAAAAATGAAGCCTGATGATACTATTACTGAGTATGTTCTAGATATATTAAAATTATAAAAGTATCAATAAATATAATATACTTTATTGCAGTTTTGGATATTCAATACATTTATTAGCAAGTCTTGGTCCAGATGGACGTTTTGCTTTCAATCGTTTGTCTGATGCCATTATGCAAGTTGATCAGGTTGATCGTAAATTCTTACAATTTGAAGGAGGCTTGTCTGTCACTGGTAAAGTTATGAATAAAATATTTTAAACGACGTGTTTATTCATTATTTTAATTTTAGCACTTGTATTGACTGGAGTGTACAAATTTTGTGATGCTGTGCAATGTAATACTTCATTTCCAATTCAAAATGATCAAGCTCTGATGTTTAGTAATTATCTTTTGTCTCGTAAATCCGTACAAACACCCAAAGGAGCATATTTCTTACTTAATGCTCTTAATACATTATCCAATAACAAAGTATGTTGTTTACTGGCTTTTATTTATTTATACAATAATAGTATAATAACTTTTGTTTTATTATTTTTATAATAACTAAAATATTTACAGTATCACTTGCCTATTGCTGCTACACTTGTGAAACCAATGGGTGATCTAGATGATACCCAAAAAATACTGTCTGTGCGTTTCACTAATTTGCTTGGAGAACCATTGCCAACTTCTCTTTCTGTTGGTGTTGAATCAGCAATGTTAAATAATAAAGTTGTTATGTCTAAAAATAAGTTCAAATCTACTACTGATAAGTAAGAGTTTATGTTTATATTTTTAAAGTAAATTAGTTCTAATGTAACTAGTATAGTTTTTTTTTTTTTTACTAACCAATTTTATATTTTGTTTTCAGGACTGTTTATGAATTAGAGTTTAATGAACCAGATTTGTCTATTGGAATCTATAGTATAGTAATAAGTGCTACACCATTAGAAAAAATTAAGGTTCCGCTTTTGGGTAATACAGCTATTCCACTTGAGGTAAAAGTATCAGCTTCTTCTGTGAATGTTGTTGATTTTAAAGTTGGGACAACTGATAATGATCAACAAACAGGCCCATCACTCCAAACGTAAGAATAATATTCTTGAATTTTCTATTGAATCAATGTTTAAAAAAGATTCATACATTTTTAGTTTAAAATATGGTGAAAAGTTGTCAACTCCATTAAAAGCAGACCACATGCAAAGAATTATAGTACGCTTTGCTATCAAAGACTATCAAGTTAAGAAACATGTACAAGTACACCAAGCATTTATTAGGTTTACAAATATTAAGACTGGTTCTCAAAGTGTATTTGTCGCTGAATTGGACTCTCAAAATAATTATAAATTGGATATGGTAAGTTTAACAATTGAAATTAATTAACTGTATACTAAATTAAAACTTTTTCCTCCTCAGGATTTAGGTGTTAAATCAATATCATTCAAACACACATCTGGTTTATATTCTATGGATTTGATAATTGGTGACTTCCTGTTAAAAAATCCTATAGTTTGGCATTTTAGTGATATAAAATTGAAATTTTCCGAAGTTGAATCAGATGTTTCTGAATCTTTTACAGATTTCTATAAACCAAAAAAATTAATTTCTGTATGTAAAATAATCATACTATAATTAAAGTATTGTGTCTAACACTATATATGTTTATGTTTTAGCATACTTTTAGAGAACCTGAGCCTAGACCACCTCATATTGTTTCTCTACTTTTTACTGTATTGTCTCTTGCGCCATTATTGGTTCTTTTTGTGCTGGTGAGTATTAATTACAATTATAATTCTTATTAACTATTTCTTATTTAAAATTTAACTTTTCCAGTGGGCTCGCTTGGAAGTTAATATTAAAAATTTCCCTTTTAATTTGAGTGCCATAGGATTTCATTTGGCACTAGCTAGTAAGTGGCTTAAATCATATTAAATAATTATTCTTTTTATTAATTAAGTATTGGTTGTAATGCATTATTATTTTTTTAGGCATATTCATATTGTTTGGTATGTTTTGGGTATACCTAGATATGTTCATAACATTGAAATATCTATGTTTGTTGGGAATTTCGACATTCTTATTTGGTAACAGATTACTATCATATATTGCAAGAAGAAGAAACAAGTAACTTAGAATTGTTACATGACTTACATGTACGTTCTATTACAATTCTATTGAGTGGGTTATCGATGATAAAGTCAAAACGATAAAATATTCATTCCATTGTGTACAAGAAAATGTCAGATTCAATTTCTTTTTTCACTTTTGCTAGCATTGAATCGTATCTATTAAATTGTATTCTCTAATGCCAATGGGATGTACATATATAATGAATACTGTATTAAATTTATAAATATTAGAATATAAAAACATGAATTACACACTTATACACATACATGTTTCATGTACACACACACTTATACATATATGTATTTACCTACTTAATTTTAAAGTTTACAAATAATATTTTCTGAACAAAGCATTTTTATATAAACATACTTAATTTATTATCAATATATCAGGTTAAAGAATTTAAATGAAGCTAAATTTTTTTAGTTGATTAATATATTGTTTTTATTTTTAAGTATTATTTGTTCTTTGGAAATTATGTAGTAAAATTCAAAACAATATTTTATTTTTTCTTTGTTGAGTAATATTGTTAAAAAAGAAGAATAAACAAATAAGAAAATCAGTATATTATAAATCAGTTATTTTTATAAAAAAAAATGCTGGAATCACTTGTTACGTCATAGGTTTTGCGTGTAATTTGTTATTGAAATAATGTAGATATTATGTTAAATTTAAATTCAAAAATACATCATTGTGTACAAATGGTATATATAAATATAATATATATTAATGTACCTATAATATTATCACTAATCAGTATGTGAAGTCTTAGTCTTACTAACGGTAACAATCAGAGTTCAGCCGTTTCAAGTTTTCATAGAAAACTATCTAGAGTTCGATAGATTAGAGTGAATTTCTTAGTGATAAGAATATTATCAGTTATTTCTAATTGATATTTTTAAATTTTAAATTAATTTTAGAAATTTTGAAATCGTCATATTTTACATGCTCATAATTTGCTTAAAAATTTTAACTTAATAAAAATATCCATGAAAAATACAGGACTATGTTCTTACCTGTAAGTTTGATTATAGATAGGTAAATTCACTATATTATTAAAGCTCACTACAAAAAATTGAAACTACTGAATACAAACTTTTCTATTAATTTTGTACCTTTGTAATACAACTCATACTTGCATTGTGTTCACATTTCAAAAAAATATTGTGGTTGTATTTTTGACATGTGTAAATTGCTACAAGAATAACTTATGAAATCTTGCATTAAATTGTCTAGATTTTTGCTCAAAGAACACATTTTTTCAACGTAAATTAAAAAAATAAATAAATAGATGTTAAACGTTTTTAGTATTTAGCTCATTAGTCATTAATAGCTTAAAAACAGCAAAAAATAAATTGTATTAGTACTTATGCATTATAACCTGGTCAGTGGTTCTGGTCAAAATCGATCACTCAAATTGCGCCTTATCATTATATTGTGATATTTTCACCTTTATTAATATTACTATTTTCTATTTAAATATTGTATATCCATCACTGCCATTAAACATAAAATTTATATCATAAATGTATAGAAGTAGATTCTACCTAAATATTAAGAAACAATAGTAGTAAAAATAAACGATTTTATTTCTTATCTCGAATTGACAATAAAATGTGGAGTACCACAAAGTACAGCGTAATTGTCTCCAGTTTTATTTAATATATAACTACTTTAAAAGCCATGTAATATGCCACACTGATGACTGCTCTAATTTGTATAAGTAATGGAACGAATTTTTTTTAAATTTCTAAGTTTATTATATAGGTACTTAAAAACACAATTTATTTTTTGCATTAAAACACGGTGTTAATAGGTAATACGTACGGCGTACGCAGTAGATAAATATTCTCAATTTAGGCCAAAGAAAAAAATGGCTTTCAAAAGATTTCTGATTTTATGGGAATTCAAATTTACAATTTAATGTCTAACTATTTAGCAAATTTTGCTATTTTTATTATTCGAGAAATTTATTTAACAATGGTTAATGTGTGATTGTGACGTTACTAAAATATATATAAAATGGTACCATATTATTATTTTAGCTTTATTTTTGTGTAAATACTATTTATGCTTTTTTTAATACCTATATTATTTATGATTGATTTTATTAATTTGTTGGTTAGGTGCGTAAATGATTTAATGAGGTTCCCAGTTATTTCAAAAATATTTTAAATTAAACAAATCTAATTATTTTATTTATTTTCCACAGCAGCTTGAATTTTTCATATCATTTTCTCATAGTGTAATATATTTTTAAATATAAATTATACATAGGTAGTTAAATTAAATTTTATTATACATATAAATTTGAAAAATATTAGTCGGTCGGCTCTTTAGTCTATACAGTGTGACTAGATGTAACCTGCCCTATCATTTATCTTAATGCTCGATGATTTAGTCACAACTTACATTATTCAAGTATGTATTTTATGTCATCAAAATGTATGACAATTTATTCAAAATAGTAAATAAAAAATACATAAAAATAAACATATTAAGTACTTATATCAGGTCCCGCGAAGGTGATGCTGATCTTACATCTGTTAAGTACCTACCACTAAAGTTATTTTATCATCGAAACTATTAATTCAAACTAATTTTTTTTTGTAAAAATAAGGTGTTTTTCCTAAATACGTAGGTACCTATTGGTAGTAAGTAGATTTCTTTAATTCAGGTATATATTTACATAATACAACTATACCATAGGCAAGAGGCGGTTTAAACATGCAAAAGATTAGGGCTTTGCCACAGTCCATGTTAAGGTAGGTAGTGGGGTGGTAATTGTTAATAATATAGACATTTTTTGAAATAGCTATAACTTGTTATTTTTTTTTGAAATATTTTAGTATTTTAAAAGAACTAACAAGACATAAAAATAAGTCAATACTGTTACTATTATTAGATTTGTTTAATGATAATTGTTATTATTATAAATCAACCTAAACGCCAAAATATATTTAATTTTACGAATAATCAAGGAAATATAAATTCAACAAAGTGGTCAAGACATTTGGATTTATCCTTTTCAACTGATATTAACTTGAACTTTGTAAAGGTAATAAACATATTTGCCATGAAATCAAATCTATTATAGACAGCTTTATTATATCAATAGGTAGATTCTTATTAAACATAGTACCTTGTTATAATATTTTTATCGTTTAATAAATAATTTAAAAATAAATGATATTTGTTTATATTCTCATTTGTGTGTATGTATGGACTATGGATAATACTCATAGGTACCAATAAATATTGTCTGGCCATATTCGGTGGCATTCTAATACTTATATAAAAATAAAAGATATTTTTGGTCATCAAAATTTTAGTCAGATTAATACTTATTTTCAGGAATATAAAAAACAAATCTGAGTTCAACCCATGACAAAATAAATCTATATAGAAACAAAATTATTTAAACCATAAGAATATTGTAGCTGTTTTTTGATGAGCTATAAAATTTGGTTTTGAGAAATTACCTACGGTCACCAAATATAAATATAATTTTTTTCACACACTCAATTACTTATCTATATTTACTATTCATTAATAGGCTAATAGGTGGGGGGCGAGGCCCCTCAGGCCACCTGTAAAATCCACCACTGGTTAGATATATGTATAACATACATTTAAGTATTGGGTATAACTAATATTTTTACGATTTTAGCCATAGCCAAAATATTTAAAGAAATTCGAAACATTTATAATACAATACATATCATAATGATTTTGTATACTCCTGCAGACCACAGACGACACATTATTATTTTTTGTTTCTTCGTACCTACATTAGTACAGTTCGTACAGCCTTACCAGTTCCCTTTTTTAAAGTCACACCGACACGCACGTTTTGATTATTCGATTCCGCTTTTGATTACTGTCTGAACTCCGAAATCTAATTATTTATCTCAACGATTGATAACTAACGACAAGACCTCATTGATATAATAATCTAAATTGCCATCGTCTGTTAGATATTATGCACTTACCTAATGGAAAATATCGACGTGCCACGATGATAATTAGTAACCGCGTATTTGCATCTATAGTAAATATGCGTCTCAACTACCTACGTGTTAAGATTACCTACGCCACTTACCTTGTCACCGTTTGATGTACTTGATAGTAGCTGACTATTTATAATGATTTTTTCATGTATAGTTTGGTACGTATACTCGTATACATAATTATTACTATGACACTTGTACATAGGTAGCGTTGGCCACTCGCTGTCGCAATATCTACTCACCATTTACAATAGGTAGTCTACTGCGGTTGCAAGTGGTGAAAACACAATGTGTCCACAGATTTGTATCAAATTGATATCGTATTATGCGTGCCTATTTTTAAATCTTTAATAATATTTAAAATTCTCTGTATTTTTGTTTGATCGGAATCAGCTCGTAAACTATATTGAAAAAATTTGACGATATTTTTTTTTTTGATTGTTTTTTACGATTTTAGAAATATCATAGGCTATTATAATCTGCACTAGATAAATACGTAATACTAGATATATTACCAAGATTTTCCCTCATTTACAAATAAAATTTATTTTATGAAAATATCTTTACAACGTAAATAAAAACCTTTAATACAATGTTTAATATATATGTTTATTTATATTATGAACATACTAAAAATGACCACAACAAATTTTATTTATATTGACAGTTTTTGATATGATAATTAAAAATTAAATTTGTATTTATTTTTATTTTTAATAATTATTTAATATTACATCGATATATTGTTTCGCATTTTATTATAATTGATATCTAATTATCTTATTTACAATAATCATAAACATACAGTAATTTGAATATATTTTTTTTTTATTTTGGCTCTTCCATATTAAAAATAAAATAAATAACCAGTGTCTTATCTGCAAAATTCCAGAGCTAACTAAATGTTTATTTAATTTATTAACTCGTGGTGGTTACTATATGAAAACAATCTTGTGTACTATGTAACTAAGTTATATATATTGGATAACAAAAAAAAAAAAAAATTTATATATATCTATAAATATACAAAAAATTTTAAATATAATAATTTTGGAATGATCAAATATATAATAACGTGAATGAAAAATATAAATTTGTTTTTCAATTTTATTAGATTAATCTAATCGATTGAAAATTATAATATAAATTGAAAACACTAAATATTTATGTTACACCTGTGATAATGTTAGTGAAAACTCGGAAAATTATTAGTGCATTTTCAATTCCTACATAAACTAGAAAAATAACAAATACATTTATATGTGTATTGTGTATTTCTCGTGTATATACTATGTAATTTATTATTTTAATATATGTGTATTGTAAGTAAATAATATATATTAATACATTAAAGCACTAATGACTCGGCGAAACTGATTTTTTATTTGGTAAAATATCAAATTTGTGTAGTGGTGGGTGGCTGGGTTGTATATTTTAGGATTGCCCCAATCAAATAAAATTGTCAAACTGCCACTGCCATAGGCGATCGACTTTAGACTTTAGCGTTAGCCTCACTTGACCATTTTTTTTTATACGTGAATGGGTACATGAAATCTAAGAAAGTAATATTATAGAAAATTGATAGCAAAATATATCAAAATCATAGATATTTACATAATTAAAGTTAAGTATAAATAGTATTATAATTACATTTTTTTATTTGACATCATAATAATTATTGTATGTAATGTATTTTCAATACAAATTACACAATGAATAATTTATAATAATGATTAATGAATAAATATTAAAGTTAATTGACAATTGTTAATATTATATATTATGTTTTGAACGTTTTTGAATTATAATAGTGAGAAATAATGGAAAATGATTATTTAAATTTTCTAGTCACCAACAAAAGAGTCATTTCAAAGTTTGTATCGAAAATGTCTATAATTTTTTTCTTGTCTGGCCGTGACATGAGGGAGGGAGGTGGGTGGTCAGATTGAATTTAGCCATTACTTGACTCAGAAATCTGTCCACACCTATGAACTATACATTAGCTCTGGCACTACCGTTAGATAGTTACATTTTAGCTGAATACCTGATAAATTATTAAGCATGCTAAATAATAAATATTCTATAGGTAAAGGTAGGTAAAAATTTGTTAGGTACTATAAAGCAATCACAAATAATACTTAGAAAACGGAAAGAAAGTAATAAAGTGTCAATGTAAAATGCAAAAAGTAAAATTTTTTTTTAATTTTGTATTCCAAATAAAACACATCAATTTGTCTAAAAAAAATAAATAATTTATATTATTATCTTTTTCTACGGCATGTGTCGTGAAATGTTGACACGCTATATGCATAGATATGTTATTATATACAATTCTAATAATTATTGTTTTCGAAAACTGACTACACCGTGATTGATATAAAATATAAATAAATGTTTTTTAACAGTTCTCTTCAATGACGCCCGAAGAAGGAGGAGGGGACATATTGTAATGTAATATTTTTTAATAATTAAGACTTTTCAGATAGATAATAAAATATAAAAGTTCTTTTTTTGTTAATTTATAATTCATATCCAAAATATTAAATTCCTATTATGAGAAATTGTTGTGCTTTAATAGGTAAATACTGATGTTGAAACAGTCAGTAAAGAAAGAAAATATCACGCGTTTGGTAGGTACACTTAATATTTGGCCACTAATGATATTAATTTTGTAAATTTTATTTATCGTTGTTTATCATGTCTATATGGTGTACTATTATGGATAGACTACCTATTACTACAACCCGTTACAATATATTAGTATATTTAAATAAAATATTATTTACCTAAGTATAATCTAGGATTATTCACTTATTTATCGATAAAGGTAAGAAAATAAAAAATTTTTCAAACAGTAAATAATGTTTGAATTGAGTTTTAGGCGAAGGACTTTCAATGAATGATTATATGTATGAATATAATGTTAAAAAAAAATATATTTTCTAAGAACTAATAAGTAAATTTAGTTATGTTCTAAATATCCGTCCTTTAATATAAATATAAATATATTTATATATCATATCATACTGATCATTGACATGTAAACATTTCTTATAAATTAAGGGGTAAGAATTTTATTTAGGCTTTATTTTATTTTATTATTTTATATAGACTTTTATTGATATTTTAATTTTAAAATGAGTTATAGCTATGTAAAATACTAAAACTTTAAAATTCTCATAACTCACTTTAAAATTATAATATTAATAAAATCCTATGTAATGGCCTAGATAAAATTCTTACCTTTAAGTTTGACTATGGGTATTTTTTTTATAGACATGTTAAAATTTTGAAAAATTGAATAGGTATTTATTTAAAAAAAAAAAATACTTTAATTATTATTGATTATTTTGTTGTAGATTTAATTTAAAAATAATAATAAATGCCTATAAGGATTTGACATTTTTCAGCATTGTATGTATTATATTATTATTGATTTCTATAGTTTTAACTTGTATTAAGAGTGACATTTTTAAAATAATTTGACTGATTTTAAGCAGATTATGCTAAAATTAATACATTATTTATAGATACTGATATATTGAACTCTTTTCCTCATTTATCACAATCATTTTTTGTTTACAATAATTTATTATTAAATTAAAATTTAACAAATCCTTTGCTGCAGTTACTCAAGACTTAACGACAAGGTACATTCGAGCGAGTTTTCCAGTTTATTTTTGTTATAGTTACAATTTACCCACAAAAAATTGAAATACTTATTAGTTAATCGTATTTTTATTAAACTATATTTCATAGAAACTAAAATGAACTATTTACATATACTTGATTATTCTACATATTATATTGCAATATTATGTTTTCATTATAAATGACACTATATAGGTACCTAAGTACTAAAATATTATTCTAATTTTAAAAGTAATCATATTTTCAGTAATACATTTAATAACGTGTAAATTTGTTTTGAAGCTTTTGTTATCGACGATCTTGACAATGGTTCTGCAGAAAATACTGTTGCATTAACATTCAAATCTTTTTGTGAGCATTGAAACATTATTACAAGTAATTTCTTATGTTGGTTAGGCATGTTGTACCATGTCATATTATAGACCTTTTCTGCCAGAATTTTATGCTATATAATATAATTTAAAATAAAAGTGTTTATTAAAAACATGTTTACATTAGTCTAATTATTATTAGGTCTTTCAATGCTACATATAAAACTATGTATAAGCCGGAAATTGCACACTTTTGAACATATAAGTTATCATTAGGGCTCGGAAGTTATAGGAGCTAAAAAAGGCAAAATACGCACGAACAAATAACAAAATATGCTTTAGAGAGCATAGAGAACTATATGTAATTCTTACAACTTCCGAGTCCTAGTTATCATTGTTTGATAATTAACTTTGTGAAAAAAATAAATTAAGCAAAATTCTATAGTTACTTATTCATTTTAATTTTTATGAATTTTTATTGTAAATATGTTTTTTTTATTTAATGCAATTATACAGGTCATTCATTTTATCTAAAACTTATTATTTTAACTAGCAACATTTTAAATGGAAAAATGTAATTTATATTTCGACTGTATTATAAATAATATTTCTACCGCAAACCAAATTAGTAAGTAGTAATAATAAACAAATGTATATTTTAATTTGTATAAAATTTTGTGATATGGACTTTCCGCCTTCCACATCGGAAAGTGTCTTAATAAAGACTCAATAACGATGTGTCGATGTCTTTATTGTATCTCCTACAACAGAAATGAAAAATCTTATGACTTTTGTCACTTGATATTTAATTTCCCAACTCTTTCTGGCTATACCGTTTATACGGATTTAAATAACGAAATCTTCTCTTTTCTGTGCAATAACTGTAAGGTATTCTTCAAAAAGGTTTTAAAATATAACGACTATAGGCTTTATAGTGATTATTAGGTATTTGTAATTTAGAACTTATGTTTACTTTTGTACATATCATAAGTGTACTATTTTCATATTTCATAATGGTTGAGTTAATATAATAGTGTAATAATTTTTGATAATATTTCATTGAAAAAATATATTCTGGTGTGTTGCAAATTGCAGTAGTGTAAATTAATATACAATCATTCAATTCATAACTATGCAATTATCGTCTTTGGCTATAAAACATGTACCTACTTACGTTTAACAGGTGCATTTCCCTGCATTCAGAGGTGAGGATGTTTCAGTTTCAAACCCGCGTTGAAAATTCATTAAACATCAGAAAATGCTGTTTAAATTCGGACACAAACCAGTACAACCTAACAAAGTAAAGGTTTCTGGTTTAGTTCTAAAATTCCAAGGTGAAAGTACCAGGGAAATGCACCTACGTTTTATTACTGATTAAAAAATAATAATAATACCATTTTTAATATGATTTCTCCTAAATAACATTGCATTATAAATTCTGCGATGTGAATTATAATTATAGCAGACATTTTCATTTTATAACCAATTTGAGTATCTACCTAAAAATAATATAATTATGTAATAGAGTATAACATATAAATAAATCTCATAACTATTATAATTTTTAAAAACTATTAAGAACCTACTTTTATTATACAATAAAGTGAAGTTGAAATTACTCCTTGCAACATAAAAATATTGATGAATGTAATCCACTTGAAATACGATTTAAAATTGTCTACATACCTGAATCAATGTAAAATAGGGAGTTTTCTGTTTCCGCCAAAATAATATTACTCGTTTCCGCCATAGCCCTTTTCCGCCAAAAAACGAAAAGATAAGATTTCCGTTTTCACCAAACTATTATTTAAGAACCACGTATAAATGTTCCTTATTGTTATTATATAAAAATATTTTTATCATTATAAATTATAATACAAGTAGATACTAATAATAAATTAATTATTCGAATATAGGCACAGTTAAATTAGAATTTTTTTAAATTATACAATTTCATCTCACATATTTATTTTTTTTTTTTATTTATTGCTTAAAAATTAAAACTATTAGTTAACAAAGTTTTTTTGATAAAACGGGAATCGTATCTTTTTCGTTTTTGGCGGAAAAGGGCTATGCGTAAATCAGGGAACTGGTTTCTTGGCGGAAACGGGTCATGCCCATAAAATATAATGATATAATATAGTATGCAGTTATGTTTTTCTAAACAAAAATGTATATATTTACAACTTGTCAACTTTTAATAGGGTGAAGCTAGGAATTTAAAATAGGTAGGTAAATATCTTGAAATAAAAAAACTCAATCAAACTGATTTAACATTTGTTTTTTTATTACTTGTTAATACATATTATTAATAATTTATTCCATTAATTTCTTATAGTTATCAAAAGTAATTAACTTATAACTTTCATTATTAATTTTTATTTCGATTATTAAAAATGTTCTGAATAGAGCGATGAATGAATTGGTTTTACAATGATATATTTTTATTGTGTCTTTAAGTCTTCGTCATATTTTAGAGTAGTAAAAATATTTCGATATTAAACATCGAGAGTGATGGTTTTTGATAAAAAATTGAATGTATTTGATATTTTTTGATAAAGATTTTTGGTATTTTTAAAAAGAAAAGAAAAATAAACAAATAAAAGACGGTCAGTCTTACGTAAAATCTGTTTAGTTATAACAAAAAAAAAATAAGTATAAAGACATGAAACACATTAGTGTGTTTTAAACGTAATATAATTTTCAAAATATTTTGGTACATTTTGTCATTTTGAGCTATACAGTGATATTTATAGATATTTTCGAAATATTTAGTTTTTTTTCTATTTTTAGTAGATAAAATTTTTATATTATTATTAGTAAAATAATTGAACATTTTAATACAAAATTACTTTTCATAAATTGTTTCTACTTCAATAATAAAAAATATCAAAAATACATAGTTAAAATTTTAACACCTAAGTTTGAAAATTAAATAAAAGATTATTCATAGATTTTTGTTACTATAAATCATGAAATAAAATATTTGGCATAAATCTATTTCCATTTTTATCAATGATTGAAGTTCAAAATTTCAAATAGTGACGTTATTTTATGTTCAAACAACCAATTTATCCCCGTCAATACGATTATACAATATTTTTATATTATTAAAATATATAACAAATTTTATTATTCTATGAATATCCAACTTAAAGTATAAAAAAACGTAATTACTTGATTATTAATTGGTGATGTTGAACGCATTCGCGAAATAGAATTTTAAATTTTCGTTCTATTCTATGATTGAATGCATGTTCCAAACCAAATAATAAATTTTCAAATTGATAATATAATTCGGTTAATAACATAATAAATCCACTCTTCATTGCTAGGCTTGCAATCATTACAAATGTAAAGACTATTGTTTGCAGCAAATAGATAAATCCATACATATATAAGTTATTTACCTTGAAAAACTTTACATAATAATATTATATTAAACTACTTATATAGATAGTTTTTTAAAATATTATAGAGATTATTGAAAAATAACTACATCGCATTGCAAATGACTTAATATCATTCAAGCATCTAAACAATAATGCATTAAATGAACTTAACTTTTTATATAAAATTATAGTTTATTATTTTACTCATAATAAATATTATACACATACCATGGGCCAATGCGAATTCCAATGTGATCGATGATCTAAGGGCAATTCACCCCAATCAGCAATTGTTGAAAATAAAGGACTTATCATTATTAAAATTCCAAAAATTAACCAAGATGTCACAAAAAATTTAATTAATTGTATGTTCTTTTTATAAGCTCTTTTTGGATCCATCCCTCTTTTTACCGACCAGTTGACAAAACTCGTTTGTATAATATTGTAGGTGGCTTCAATGGATTTTTTATTTAAAACTATTACTATTAAATGCGATGAATACAGTATACCACCCATTATGTAAAGGATTAATTCTACTTTCATGGATATATCATCTTCTTCGCAAAGAAGGTAGAGTGGTGCTATAATAAGCTAAAGAAAAAAAAAGTAAACATATCTATTTAAATGATAATTACATAATAGGTATATTTAATAGAAAACTAATATAATTATTAGAATATATTTTATTATCGTCAATGAATACTGATACCTAATTTCTACTAATAGCAACAACAATAAGTAAAATTGTCTAAAAAATACCCAGAAAAATTTTAGATTTTCGCTTATTTAATAATAATTACAACCATATAATTTGGATTTTGCGTAAAAGTTAACTTAATAAATTTTAACTATAAAATACATTAGCCTAAAATGTATGATATTTATATTATGTTTGATAGTTATATAAAAATTATGATAAATATACGTTTCTAAATGATAATAAATATAAATTTATTAATTATATCATGAGTCGAAAAAATTGAAAATTACTTACCGTTAAAATATAGCCAAAAATTCCAAAATAAATTATATATCGCAAAATATAATAATATGGATAGCCAATGTTCACCGAGAAAGCTATTGCCATAAGCATTTGGTAAAATTTCATTTTGTTAACTGTTATGTTTTTTATTCAAATTTTTATTGTTTCTCATTGGACTTCACGCGTAAGAATGATGAAAAATTATATTTAAAAAAAAACTAAATGACACACAACGTAGAATAATATAAGGCTTTAGGCAGTAGTTGTATTGTTTATAAATTTTAAATGAAGCAACCTATTACATGCAATATGCATTATGCATATATTTTTCCATAGTTATTTGTAAAAATTTAATTGCATTTTTTTAAATAACAAATTTGTAAGAAAACATTAAAGATAATAATACGAATTTGTCAATACACAATATTATGACTAACTACATATATTTTATACATGCCAATATTCCTTTAAGTGTTAAAACATTAATTAATATAAAGTTACCTATATAAAGATATATTTTTATTGGTTAAATTGTTTTTATAAGAGTTTATTAAATTTTTACAAGTTAAAATCATTATGCGCAAATATTATATATTTGAAATTTTAACTTTGGACGGCAATCTTGGAACAACTGAGTTAATTATTTTTTTTTTTTCGTTGCCGGTGGTATATATTATTTAAAAATAAATATACAGTATTATATTCATGCGAAAAGGTATCAGTATATCACTAAATATTTCAGTTGGATTACTTTGTAGTTTTACTGAAATGAGGTTTTCGGTGAATAAAAAAGAATACTAAGATACACATTTTCAGATAAACTTCATATTTTTAACTGTTTTGATACAAACGCACGTAAAATATAACTTTTTTTTTTAAATAAATCACAATTATTAAGCCTAGAAATACTTAAGAATTAAGCTTATGATCCAATATTTTTATTTACAATAGACAACGCATCTATTCTGTTCGATATAATTACCGTTTTTATACAAGACAAAATACAAACACTTGTAACAATTATTACATACTGGACCACTTTAATAAGAGCCTATGGTTTGTGACAGTCTAATGAGTATTTTCATTGTCTTATATTAGGATACACTTAAGTCCTAGGTAAACAAAACGTTTCTCTATCATGGATTAAAAATGGAGTAATAAGTTGTGAAAAATTAATAAAATATATATTCGAGGGATACCTATATATGATACAAAATTTTGTTAAAAATAAACAATGTTATAATTAACCAAAGTTTAACTTTTAGGTAATTTTAAATCGTTAACTAAACATTTTTTTTTTAATTAATAGTATATTATAGATGTATATTTTTTTTTATTTTGATAGAAATTGGTAGTACATAATACAAAAAACTTATAACATACATTCATTTAATATTTTCATTGTATAATTTTATAATATATCACACATATTCAATTTAATATAATGTAAAGCTATTAAAATACAGTTAAATTGAAGTAGACATAGTACACTATTTTTATTTTTTTATTTTTTTTTTTTTATTTTTTACCAGCAAAATTGTTCATAAGCTAATAAATAACAGATTAATGAAAATATTCAAGAATATAATATTTTTATAATTTAAAGATTTTATTATATTTACACAATAAATAAAATTACATGATCTTTCACTGAATATCAACGCAAACACAAAACCACCATAATAAATAAATAATATTACATAATAGGTACAAAGTAAATGGGTAAGTACACATAGCTTTAAATTTTACAAATCGTTCAAAGAAACATAATATGCGCTATTTAATTTTAAATAACATTTTATTATTTTGTAATTAAGTATTTATAAACTATAATATTATATAAGCTTTCTAGTCATAATATGAACACTATGTTTTTGTATTGTTTTACCAGTTGTAGAGGTTTTTTTCCCGTGTCTTCTATTTTATTTTGTAGGTATGTAAAAACAATATTGGTTGATATAATAAAATATACATTTTTTATGGATATATAAGCGTTTAAGTATTTTATTTTTATGTATTTATAATCTTATTCAATCTATATTTCTAAAATCCAATAAATATGGACTATAAATACAATGGATTTATTAATTAATCGTCATAACGAAGTTTACATATTTATATTAAAAGTTGGTATGCTTTGATTTTATATATTCTAATCGAATGTATCTTTAAATTAATTTTTAAAAAATCACATAATTAAGTAACCATGATTTTTTTTTAACATTTATTTAGCCTTACAGAAAATGTTATTACAGTTCGAAAATTACGTAACAATTGATTAGAATTTAATGTTTACATACAATGTGTGAGTTTTATATAATCATAAAATGATAAAATAGTGAAAAATGAAATACATTAACAAGAGGTTAAGGTTACTTTAAGCAGCCACGTTCTTAACAACTATTTTATAATTACATTTCAGCATTGTACGAAAAATATGATTTTTTTTTTTTTGATAAATTATTATTTGATATTATCTATGTTATTATTATATAGGTATTGTTATTATTTTATGCTTAAATCAACTAATAGAGATTGAAGAATATCAAAAATAATGATCTTGATAATATTTTACAATACAATGAAGTAAAATAAGTATAATTTTAAATTTTCAACCACGATATATTTATGCGTATATTTTTTGGTTACATAATATATGAAGGAAGGGGTTTGAAATTTAATGTTACATATGATCACAATATTGATGTATCATTGCATCCATAGCTTTTGTAGGTGGGTTTAAATACATTCTTCGAGACTTAAATGAGGGAACTATAAATCTTAATGATACTTAATAGTACTCAAAATCATTTCATCCCAATACCTACTTATGATCATAATATCTTGATTAACTGTCAACTGTATGGGTATCAACTATCAAGTAAAAATATAGTAATTATAAATAAATAGTGGCTAAAACTTAAAGTTGTAATAAATATTTTATGAAAACGATTTTCAATACAGATAATTAAAATAAAAACAATGATTATAATTTACTACTAAACTACGTGTAATAAAATAATTTTTAGAATTTGTATTATAACAACATGTGTGTACCGCTATTTTCTTGATACTTAAATTAATGAATATATGTTTAACGCATTTATAAATTATACACAAGTATATACGATAATATAAATACCCATACCTAACTGCTCCGTTTTTATTTAAGTATCTATATACAATTTCAACGCATTTACCATTTATGTTTTTAACAATACGTTTAGAATTGTGTACACTTGTTTAATAACTTTAGAAATCAACGATCTAGATGCTCTTTCGTTCGAAAACAGAGCTGAACTTAATGCCAGATCTCGTTGAGTTCGTTGGAACATAATCACGATAAGCTGTTTGTTTTTATTGGGCATATCGTACCAGATCATGTTATAAATATGATTAGACAAACGCGTGTGCTGTAAACATAAAATATAGCAAACATTTATAAGTGCACCTATTACATTTTATTTTGTATAATGTACATGTAGTTGCGTATGATTATAATATAATCAAATTATTATGATTTATACGAGTTGATAATTAAGCATAGTATATTTTAACAAATTTTGGAACACGTTTTGTTAAGACTATATTATTAAAAGCGATTCTATACATCACAAATTTTGAATTAAGATATAAAACAATCAAATTTTAATTGAATCAACAAATATATACAACAAATTGAAAAGTTTTAAAGCCAACTATTATATAATGTATGAACTGTATAAATTAAAATCTAAAATCAACTTTGTAATTTGTAAATAAATGTGGGCAATATAATGTTTATACAATTCATGGAAAATTCACGATAATAGGACTTCTCTGAAATATTAAGTTATAGAATATTATTTAATTTTATTAAAATAATATTAAACATTTATTTTACCAGGCTTAGTATGACTTCTCCGATATGACAGTGAAAACAAATTGGGAGTATATTAAATAATAACGAACCAACAATTTTTACCTTATATCCAAGGGAAGCAGTTACCTATTAAAAATACATGATAATATTATTATTTTATAATAAATATACAGTTATATCGTTCATATAATAAAAAATTGAATTTAAATAATAAATTATCAGGTATTATACTTTTGTTAAATTATAAATAAGGATGGCCAACACTACTTGAACTATGATTATTTCAATAAGAACAATCCACTTGAAGTATGACTTTAAATCATCTAAAAATCTAAAACATAATAAGTTATAAAATTATGTTTTCAAGCTTAAGAATATTATTAGTTTAAAATTATAAACTAAAATCTGAGCACCAAGTGAACGAAAGTAAGATGTATGTATGCGTATTAATTAATTTTATAATGATATGTAGTCCTTGTATTTTTAGTATTAATATATAATAATACTCCTATAATTGATATATTTATTAAATTATTACTTATTTAGTTCAATAAGCGTTGAAAATTTGTGACCGTTAAACATTATATGTTATTAAAAACAATTTATCACACTATTTGTTTAAAACCGTTTTTTAAATACTTTTTTCTTATAAAATAAAATATTTAAGTATTTATTGATAATAAGACAAACCTAATAAGTATTATACATACAATTATTCATTTTTGAAACAATTTTATCTTGGAAAAAATGCATACAATTAAACCATTGTTCATTAATATCACTAAAAAATTTGATTTATTGCAAAAATTGAATTGTTATCAATATTTTGTAAATATTTGGTATGCCTATGACCTATATTAATGAAGACGAGAGTATGTATATTAATTTTCTAGTGATTGTGAATAGTACCAGTAAAAATACCTAATCTATAAATATTATGCGCTATTCATTTCTAAATAAGTTATTACTTAATACCTAACTACTATATGTACAAATTAAGTTAAATAAACTAAATTAATTTCAAAAAATGAATTTAACTTATTATAATCACATTGATGCTCATCTTATTGCTTATATAAATCAAAATAACATATAATTATATTAACTTCATATTGAATAATATGAAAAAATAAAATAGATATATTTTTCAATAATACATTAAAATAAATTACCGTGAATTTATTTCTAATAAATTTCATATATTATACTCGTGTATACTTAAGTATTTGAAAACTTGATTGCGATTTAAAATAAATATATTATATTTTATTACTACTCACTTAATAATTATTTGATGGTGACGTATACAATCAATAAAAAACAATTGAAATTGTTTATCTCTCTTAAATTTAAATGCATTGTCAATTCCATCTAATAAAATTTCAAACTGGTTTGTCAATTCGTTCAAAAATACCATAAAACCCAAATTGAATGATAAAGTTGAAATGTATAAAATAACAGTTAATACGATTTGAACCGTATAAATGATTCCATATGTACTAATTTTATTAGTATCGACAATCTAGAAATAAAAAATATTTATAGATACACATAAAATATTAATATAATGAATAAAAAGTCACATAGGTACCTACGCATATTGGTTATTATTTAATTTATTATATTGTATATTATACAATCTAATCTCGTATAATAAATATTAATACTATTCAAAACTTGAGAATTATTTGAAAAAATAATACAAACATGATCAATATTCAATATTAAATATTATGCACTAATAGTAAAATAAATATGTTGTCATTGAAAGATTTTACAAATTTATAACAATAAAATATGTTCACTAATATAATGTTAATATAACAAAGACAAGACTAATATACCCAAATTAATTCTTAATAATAACTAGTTGAAATTCAGTATGACACGTATTTAATTAATATTAAAATTTATGATGGTTTACCATACGTTTCTATTTTTTTCCGAATTTTCGTGTGTCCTTTATGGGAAAGCGTAAAAATATGGAAACCTACTTGTACATAATAATGAATGATGATGTTATTGTCAATAAATTTTTTATGTATAACGGATTTAGTTGATTAAACAGTTTTGAATTAAAAATATTTAATCATTAGTCATAAAGTCATTATTTATACTAACTTACCTTTGGCCAAAACAAAACGAAATGGGTTCGGCTATTCAATGGCAGTTTACCAATATCGTTTATGGTTGATACTAAAGGTCCAAATGCAATAGATAATGATAGTATTACTAAAGGTATGATCAAGCGTTTAACAGTTCTTATGTTTTTTTTATAAGCTATGTTTGGATGCAATAATCTTTTGTTAGACCAGTGGATAAATTTGGTTTGTATAAAATTGTAGTTCGACACAATGGCATCTTTTTTTATTATGAATACTAAAAAAATCAAAGTGTAAAGCACTCCAACTATCATGTATTGAATTAACTCCATACCAAAAGACATATCTGGCTTTTCATATAATAAAACGCATCCTGCAGCCAAAAATACCTGATAATTCATACAAAATAAACAACCTTTATAAGTCATTAAAATTAAGATGTATTATATTTTATTTTCAGAACATAATGCATAATTTTATTAATCATAATATTGTATTATGAGATATAAATATTATTGTGGTTCTGTTAAATAACACTTTATAAATCTCAAATGAACTTTTTGAAATTATTTTATTTTATATACTTACATTATTTAAATAACACAATATAATATTTTAAAATTCTGAGCAGAATATATTGATTTTTGTGTCTTATTACTATTTGGGATATTAAAAGTGTTTAGATTTTCAACTTCAAGGATAATTTTTACTTGCAAATTATATTTAGTTGGTATTTTAAGAAGATCAAAATTAAAAACATCAAAATACTTTTCAAAATAACTCCAAAAAAAAAAAACGAATTAATATAAAACCAACATTTTTACACAAAACGGTAATGTATTTAATAATTTGTATTTTATTGAAAACATTTTTTTCTGCTCCAAACGTTGACGATAGATACAAAAATGAAAAAACTTACATTACACAATTTAATACATTAATTTCTTCACATAGAATCTAATGTGGTCTAAACGTTTTTTAATAAAACGTATACATAAGTTATTGTATTGATAAGAATAAAAATAGTATAACACAATATATTATATTACTCACAAATACCATCCAATCAAAAATGTAGAAGTATAATATACATTTTGAAATACAATGATATTGACTAGTGTTCAAAGAAAATGCCAAAGTCATAAGTGTTTTATAAAATTTTCGATGGTAATTTTTATTTTCAATGAATGTCATTTTATTCGTTTTGACGACTTCTTGATTTAAAGAACATTCAAATAAAAATGGTTTATTTCAAAAAATCCAGTTTAACAAAAAAGTAACGACTAATATTATTTGAGGTATTTAGATAATAAGAGGGTTGCAGACAAAATAAACTATTAAGGTAATTTATTATTTATATTAGGTATTAGGTATTATAATTTTGGCTGTCAAACGAGGTTTTATGGTGTATATTTTGTATTCAATTTCCAATAAAATATTTAGGTAAACTTATTTAAGTGTCAACAAAAATCATAATAACATAAATCAGGTTCTAAATTGTGTATACATTATATGGATAATAACTAGAATACCTCATATTAGCATACATTATAGTATCTATTATTACGTATACGTGTCCATCTATCCATGTGAATAAGTTGTAATATTAACAATATTATTGTTTCTTAAAAAAACTCTTATGTAGATACCTTATATTTGTCTTACTTTTAAAGTTTGTAGAATGAAGAATTAGTTAGATGAAATATCTTTCCTTTTAATAATTGATATTATATTTACAAAATGTCATCGTAACGTTCTATGATCTGTTAAAATCTGCGAAAATTCATTAGAGAATTGTGTATGTGTGTCGTGTTAACAGCATTATTTTAACTAACACCCGTTTGTGTTGTCTGAATTGTCTTTTCAAACAAACGATAGACTTTAAATATGTTAAATTCCAAATTGAAAAAAAATTGTACATATCTTTATTAAGCCTATAGTCTATACTATTAATTATAATAATACAATTATTATTGTGATTTGGCCCAATTTTTTAAATTGATTATCTTGAAAAATGGATAAATTCTAGATAGTTTTTTCACTGTATAAAAATATGCGAATCTTTATTAAAAATCAATTAAATGACGCTACTGTTAAAATATTTTTTTTTATAAATTAAAATATTGAAAAAACAGATTAAGTTTTGCTTTCAAACTTGATAAAAATAAATTTCACTCTAATATTATTACTACTTACTAGTAATACAAAATAAGAACTACTGAAACTGAATGCATATTTGTTACGTATGTTTTAAACGTACCTATATGATAAAGATAACACAACAACACGTATTGTGGATGTGTCATTATTTTGTCATAATTTTAATATTTACTGCCAGACAAAAAGAAAAAAATTACTACAATGTCATACTTTTTTCTGATATAACCTATTTACTTATTTTATTAAATTTAACACTGATTTCAAAATGCTTATTAAATTAGGCATTATTTATTTTTATTTTAAATATAAATAAAATATTTTATATCATAAAAGTTATTTTAAAACCTATTTATAATTATTGAAGGAATTAAAATAATTGAAAATATAGTTTTGTGAAAATTTTATGATGAAATAAGTTATTAGACTTGTAATTAATAACATCTCAATTAAAATATTTAAAGTATTACAATCTTAACTCATTATATCAGCGTAAACATTTAATATGCTACAATTAATATGTAGAGTAACCTAGGGTATAATGGCGCATAGAACAAAATTAACTATTATGTATAAATAATTTAATATTTACCATCTAGTTAAGCTATTTTGTTATTATGATTTTATTATCATAGTCAGACACGATAAAATATTTTTTTCGACAGTTGGTGAAGTTTTAACATCAATTTGAGATTAAAGTATTAATTTCATTGATTTAATGTTAAATTTGAGTAGAATAAAAGTATAGTAATAAATACTAATTAACGACACGTTAGGTGTTAATTTTATTTATTTTCATATAGTAAAAGTATTAAATATACGTCAATACTAGTAAGATATTGATATGATAACAATTGAATTTGCTACAAGTTTATTTACACAAAAATCATATTGGGGTAAAATTATTTATTGAATATGGGGCAAAAGTTAGCAGTATTTCTTATCTGATTAGTATACATTTAAAAACATTTTATTTTTATAGCATCAAAATGAATATCTATTTACATTATTTAATTAATTTTTTTTTAAACAAGATATTTACTTTAGTTACTTGATAGTTGTTTATTTTCTGCATAATATATTAAGTTGTTATTGTTATAGTTTTATTTTTTAATGGTGATAATATTATGCTATTCCTAAACTAAAAAGTTGTTTTCATTTTATTTATTCTATCTAAATTTATTTAATTCATTAACAATAAATTAAATCATATTTTTTTTTAGATAAATAAAATAGATTTTTACGAATTAATTTAGTATACACATTTTTACCCCACTAGGTGCGCACTTTTATCTCAGCCATTAGGTAACAAGACGCATTTGTTAAAATTTTTAATTGTTTAGAATTTATGGTATTTGTTTTGGTAAAATCAACTTTTGACTCGAAAATTGCAATTTACAGTATATGTATTGTAAGATAACAACATAACAGTATGTCAAAAACGTGTATACTACAACATAATTGCTGTTAAATAAATAAAAAGTGCGCCGTTATACCACAGGGTTACTCTAATTTCTAATACATGATTTAAGATAAAACTAAAATTAGTACAATATAGAAATTAAATTATAACGTATAAAAATCTAAGTTATTTCAAAACTCAAAACTTACTATGTTAAAAAAAAAAAAATAATCTAAAAACTTAAAATAATTACAACTAAATTTATAAATGTTATATAACAATCATCAACAAATAATAATAAACCAAATGAATGAACTAACCAGTATAAATAAAAAATAATTTATATCTGATTAATTAATTTATGCAGTCATTGTCATTTATATCTTTTTATTGATATTGTTTACCACATCAGCATTGAGTTGAAATAGCTAAAGACAAATGGAAAAGACAGATTAGACACAAATACACAATAATAATGGGAATTCGTAGACTTATACACAATAAATAAATGTAAAAACTAATAAATTACCGATATTCTAATGGGTAAATCTTTCATAGTTCATACTCATCAATTCTTTTAAATTGTCTCAGACAATTGTAATAATACTAACCTTCATTGCATTATAAATTGAAATATCCTTCATACATGAAAGTTGGTAATGGCCTATGATAAAAGAACATAAAATAATGCATTGATACATAAGATAATATTAAGAGCCTAAATATAAGCTACAATTTATATCATGATATGAGACTTGTAGTCATTTGATTAATTTAACAAATTAGGTACTTAGTATACAATAAAAGCATCCAAAAAATTATAAATTTAATCAACATGTATGTATGTTTGAAAAATAGCTGTATTTTAATTTACAAATCAATTAGTTATGAGGAGGATTTTCACAGTAAGAATATTCTAATTAAAAAGTATATTATATTACGTGTTTTTTTTTTTCAAAAAAAATGTTTCATGCAGTTGGTCACTTAAAGGATGAAGATTAATATTTTTCTTAATCGAATACGGTAACTTTTAATGGTTGTTTACAATCCACCACTGCTACTATTATGTATAGAATAGCTTATTTGTAAATCATTAAATCACTAACAATTTTTTCAATTTTCATATGGCCCTCGAATAATTATGTAAAACCTTCCATTCAAAATTATTGGAGTAATTTAACTTTTGAAAAAAACCCATGTTTATAAATTTTATATTTTTTGTAATTTTATATAATTACTAGTGAACTTTAATTTAACCAAAAAATTAGTGTGAAATTGCAAATAACTGTATTTAAATTTAGAATATATGGAATTGTATATAAATAACACAAGTAATTTTATTATTTAACGTGTTATTTCTTGGCTAACTTTGAATATAGTGTTTGTTATAGGGTTAAACATTAAAAAATATTATCAGTGTTATTATTTATTAGTTTATCACTAAATAAAAATCAATTAAATAATTTGTATTAATTTATATCTTTATCATTGATGAATACTTACTAAATTATTACATTTTTATTTTAGGCTATCTGTATATTTTAATCAGTATTAATTTTTTTTCTTTATTTGAAATAAATAATCTATATCTTAGAGGTACAATTAGACTATGTGATTAGAACAGAAAACATATTTATTAATTTTATTAATCACATACACAATTAATAATAATAATAAAATATATACAGAATATACTTTGGTGTGAGCAATCACACGTAAAGTACCTATCCTCGTTTAGAAGGAAAGGTTAAAGGGAAAGTAACGATACAATTTTCTTTTCAAAAGTCTGGGTGGGTTCCTAGAAATAGTAGGAACTGCGAGATTTTGTATTAATGGGTTACTGTTGGAGATAAGTTGGTTATGAAAGCGTTGATAGTGAATTTAGCTTCTTCGTGTACTTATTTCATTTTAAAATCGGAATGGAAATTCTAGTTCGAGGCATAAAATGTATTAATAAATTTTTTATTTTAAAAAGTTTGAATTTTATTTAGGTTTGTTTTTTTTTTTAATTACTCCATAGTTACATACCATACATTCAGACTATGTAGTTTGATTAGTGATTTATAGATGAGTAATTGAGGAATTAAAATAATTTTCATGGAAACTAAGTAGGTATAATAAGTGTAATTTTTTTTTTATATTTTTAATAAATATAATTTTTTTGCATGTATTTAAAAAATAAACTTTTTTATTCATTAGTTTATAATTTTCCGTTAGAGCAACATAACAAATAAATCGTGTATATTAAAACATGACCAAATAAATAAATTACAGAAAAATCACGAAAAAAAAAATAAGAGAGAAGAAAAATATCTATAATATTCTATAATAATACAATAATATCGTATATTAAAGGGTTTTTATGAATATTTTTTTATTGAAATTTATTTAAGACTCATAACTTATAAGACTTATTTAAAGGTAAAAAAAGATTTTTTTCATGTCATTAATACATATTATCTTTAATGAAATAGGTATGTAAACTGGTAATTGGATACATTATATTATAAATTTATTTTTAAACATTTAAATATGTATATACTACCATTGATTTTAGACTAAACTAAAATATAAAATTAAGATAATATAATTTCTAAAATTAATAGCACTACTATTGTTTATACTTAAGGTTCAAATTACAGATGTGTATTATTCCTAATTAATATCTATACAAATTTCTTAACAAAAGCTAATACATTTTGCCTGTTGGAGTTATGATGATTTCGGAGATCTGTAAAAATTTAAACTTAAAAGTATAAAAAGACGTTATAAATTACATTCTAAAAATCAGTGCCAAACAAAAAAAACATAACACAATAGATAGTATTTGGAAATTACTGAGGAAATTCCAAGGAATGTAAACCATCTGCATTTGGAATGTGAAGGAAGGTCATACTTATTCAAAAATGAGCTATGAAAATTGCGTACTAAATTCTATTATTTAAAATCTCAGTCAACAGCCAAATAATATCAGTGTAAGTCAGAAACTTAAGAAATAAAATTTTGGAAAATTGTCATATATGAGTTCACACTAATTATGTGTTATAAATGTTATATTGAAAAAAAAAAATTAAAAATTAAAATTTCAAGTATTAGTGGAGTTAAGGATAACCTTGTTTATAAATTCACTTAAAAATGAATAACCTAAACATATAGGTAAGTACTAGTTATAACTTTTTTTTAAATATTTATGAACGTCAACTATAATGTATATGCGTGCTTGAAATGTTTAAATACAAATTATTGTCTACTTACGTTAACATGCTGTAGTACATTCAACGTGTATATAATAGCTTCAGACATGTCAATAAATTTAAATATCTTATATATATATATTTTTTTTTTTTTGTTTATCTCAATTATTAAGGAAATTACTGAAAATATTTTATTTTTGATCTTCCAAAGTACTAACTATATCCAATTTATTACAACTATAAACCATCCCCAAAATTAAAATTCAAATAATTTTTCAAGAAGTGATGACACATAAAAAAAATTCCAAAACATTTGAAATCTAATGTATTCTTGACTGTAAAAGGTTTTATGATGATCTAGGTGACTTGTAAAAATTTTAAATCAAACATGAAAATGTAATTTATTAGATAAAAAAAATTCAAAGAAAAATAATAAAACATGTCCGCACACGATTACAAACAATAATTACACGCGTGATACATATAACTCATATATATAATCAGTGTTATTAGTGCGTACCTACAATTTAATATTAGATACCTCCTTGAAAATAAATTACTGTTTCTGTAACTAAAACTTATTAATTATTACTGTATAGCGTACGCGTTTATTGTATTTTACATTATATTATTATATTTTACTTTATTATATTTCATATTTTATTTTATTACTGTAGACATTTATGCATAAGCATGCAAAATACGAGAGTATCTATTATAAGTTATAAGTGTGCTTAAAATTATTTTCGACTTATGCTAACACGCTTAGTGTGCTCATCGTCATCAACGCATAGGTATACTGTAATAGATTCAGTCTGTTCAAAGGCGTCATTTGGAGTAAAACCATGGGGTAACAACAGTGATAACCCAGAAAAGGAAGGGCTAATGAGCTTTAGCCCCCATGAACATTAATATTTAATACATAATATACAACATTGAGCATAATTGATGTGTTCTAGAGGTCAATTATAGAGTATGGATTGAATAATTTAAATATAATCAATTAAATGTCTTATATTAATGTTTCAAATTTTAAACTATATTATCTAGTTAAACTGATAAAATAATAATTTTTATTATAGATACAACTACTACAATAACTAAATAAATGAACATAATATCAAAATATTAAAATAAATATTTATTACTTACTTTACTACAGAATAAAGCAGTAGTTCTCAACCTTTTTTGATTCTGTCACCTTTAGCCACTAGAATCAAACACTGCGTCACCCTAACATCAAAATAATAAACAATCTTAGCTGTGTATCGCAGCGTTATCGCACGACAAATTACTAGGTGCACGCGTTTATCGGATCAAAAGATTAAATATAAATAATACAAACTATTATAAAGATACGAACTTTGAGGTACCTATGTTATTTACATGACAGTGGTGGTATAGGTGTATAATATATTAATTATAAGAAATAATATGATTGTTTTCGAAAAAATTAATTTTTAAATTTTTTTTTCTTTTCTTCTTAAAATTCTGCGTCACCCCTAAGCTAGGTCCGTGTCACCCTAAGGTGACATATCACCCCGGTTAAGAACTACTGGAATAAAGTAACACATAAGTTTTTATAAATTTCTCATAGGGTACCTCTCATTTGCTACCTCAAAAAAAAATGGTGGGGTATCAATTGCTACCCGAGGCTACCACGTAATGACACCTAAGGGTTCAGGAATATCTATAAATTTCAGTACATTCATTTCTTCTATTTTATTTTTTTTTGATTTGTCTACAATTAAAGATAAAAAGGTGGTCAACCTTTGAGCTATAGAATTATCTGCCTACATAATTAATTTCACGATAAAACAATTATTTAGCACTTGTAGATCGCAGTGGACATTTGTACATTTCATTTAATTTCATCGCAATCACAATTCACAAAATTTAAATTTGAAATGATTCTAGAGCAAGGACTTTCATGTGTTCGCATATTATTTTTTCTGGTTTACTTTTTCGTAAGCAGAGTAAGTACACAATACATTTCACAATGTTTATGACCAAAATCTCAAAGTTGTTAATTCATATTTTTGCATATTTTGACATTTTTGGGTTTAAAGTATATATTTTTTGATTATAAGAACATATTTTTAGTTTGTAATGCATATTTTGAAGGTTTTTCGAAAATCATGTATTTTATTAAGTATTTTTCATGATTAAAGACACAAATTATTATATTTAACTGTTTCTATATTCTCATAAAGACGAAAGAGATTAATTTTATCATAGTTGCGAATCTGTAGATTAGATTACAATAAAGTGATACCAAATTTAGTTAAAACTTATAAAGAGTTAATATAAAATGATTAAAATTAAATATTTAAAGAAAAAATATAATTTTTAGAGCTATAAATTTTAGTGTATTCATTTTTTTGACTGCATATTTTTAATTTTTTGATGCTTAAGAGCATATTTTTAAATGCATAATTGATGATTTTTTATAGTGCATGAAAGTCCTTGCTCTAGAAAAGAGTAATAACACAAGCTATAAACACAAAGTAATAAATTAAAAATTAAAATTATAATTAATAATTAGCGTATGTTACGTAGTATATACCAAATATTATTCCATGTTTACTGTTTGGACTTAACTCAACATTTTTATTTTCAAAGCTAAGTTAAAATACTAGTTAAACATTTTAAAATTGACAATAAGTATATGTATAAACTTTAATTATTACTCAAAATCATAATTTAATAAGTACAAAAATAATTATGCATTAACTAATTTTGAAACTTATTTCTTGGTGTTAATTTATTTTTATTATTTTTATTTTCAAGGTAACATTCATGCGCATTCTCATTACTAAATATGGATATAAATACAAATTAGCATTGATGTTTGATGAAAGAAATGCAATGTAATATATTCTACTAAAAAAAATTTTACAAGTTTCATCAAACACAAAGATACAACGAATCTGCAAGTTTGGTAAATGAAAATTTGATCTACCTCAGTAACTTAAATTGAAAATATATTGCTATCCGGATGAATTAAACAATCTTCACACTTCACAATAATCGAGGATTAGTCTAAGTACAATGTAAATAAATGTAGATGTTTGTATTTTTTATAATATTCTATTATAATCTCAATTTTTCAACCGAAACGGTTTTTACCACAGTATAAAATTGTGGTTATTATGGAGGTGTTACTATTTACGGGTATTATAATAACTTTTCCACCAATTTATAAATGGTTTATGATCAGAACGCGTTGAAGTCTTTTACCCGGTTTTTACATACATTATTAATTATTATTATAACTACAGATTAGATTTATCTAATATCTAATTGACTATACATAATTACTTAAGATGTAATTAATTATTATTTTTATTACTATTAATACATCAATATTCCACATTCTAATAATCAATACCACTAAGATAACTGAAAGTAAATTAATGGATAGTGTTAGTTTAATTATTGTCTGGTAAATATAAATAAATAAAAAATATAAATTTTAAATGAAATTTTCTACACACTATAAAATATTAAAATGTATACACTATATAGGTACATGATATGCATATAACTTTATAGATAGTTATACACTAATACGCTATGGTAAATTTATAAATTTAATGGAAATTTATTATTAAGTATCATCTATTTCAAGGTAGCTCTGCTAGAATTTGAGCATTTTTATATAAACATCATTAATTAATTGAGCTATTTGAATTTCAGTGTTTATCTAGTATTTAGACACCAACGAGTTTAATCGATGACTATATTGTTATATGCGAGTTTTTCCAATTAATATGATTTTTTTCTTTAACACTAATATTATATAAACATATTTTATCAAACAAATTATACATAAATTTGTTTTTACTCGCATCATTTTATTTTAATTATTGATATAAGTTTTGATTACTTTAGATACATTTATACCTATTTATTGAAAATCAATATTTTATTGAACTAAATTAAATAAAACAAAATCTATTAAATTTTTAATTTAGTATTAAATAATAGTAGTATCTACAGCCTACAGCATGCTTAAAACATTCATAAGAAAATATCTTGTCATGGAATAATCAAATTCCTGTAAACTAACTTTATTTATATTTAAAGTTTGATTTAAAAATACATAAACAAAAAAATATTAAATTCAAAAATTAGAGATACTACTTAAAAATACGAACCCTTAAAAAAAACAATTATTCATCAACATATCCAACCATATATAATTATTAATTTTCATTAGAAGAGGGCAAACCGTTAAAATGATGGATATGTTCAAGGTTTTTAGACAAAATTTAAAAACTATGTAGTAAACTCAATCTTTGTTTTAATATTTTAATTAGATAATAATATTTAACATTAAATTGCCTACTTGATAGATGGTTGTAAAATATTTGGAACTCTATAATTTATGAATAAATAAAAATATGAAAATTTTAAACTTTTTTAAATTTTTTCTATAAAAGTTGATTAAAAATTATTCACCGGGTAAAAAAGCTTGACAATTTAATACAAAGCTTCTCATAAGTTTTTAATTTCTCATTTAAAATACATATATCAACAATCTATGATCACGGCGTTTTTTATAAGCGTTTAAAATTAAAATATTGACAAAATTTGTAAAATTTTTTGTTTTTTTACCTAAAATTTGAAAATGTAAACCAAGGTTCTTTAAAAGTTTTTCAAATAATATAAAAAAAAAAAAATTCTACTGGAAAGTCAAATTAACATTTTATAAGCATTTAAAGTTTAAATTTTTACGAGATTTAATGTTCACATATAAAATAAATATTTTTCTAAAACAATTTCAGATATTTTGCTATACAGAAAAAAAAATTGTAGATATTTAAAATTTTCACCAAATACACCTATTATCATATTCATTACATGAGAACATTTTTAAAAAATTTCAACTATTTTTGAGCTATTTTTAAAATTGCAAAAAATTATTAAATTTTTGGGTAAAAATTTTTAAAAATATAAGATTCCACATGAGTTTTTATTATATCTATATAAAAATATTAAAAATACTTGTACACATTTTTTTTTACATACATTTGAAGTAAGAATTTGACGAAATTCAATAAATTAAAATAATTGAAAACTATTGTGTGATTATATATCCATAAAAACTTTTATTTTTGTACCTAAATGTATTTAGGAAAATATTTTTTATAGGCATTTCAAGTTCAAATTTTAATTAAATTACTGAGTGCGGAGGTAAAATCTGTATATATCTGTGCTGCTGATACAATATAAATAGCCCTCTCTTCTAAATCAAAAAAATTACCTTACTTGCTTCTATGCTATTTAGTATTTACCCAATTAGCACCGGCTTCCTGATTTTATTCAATTAAGTCAAGCCAGTATAGTAGATAGTATTATAATTTATGGTACGCATAGAAAAATTTTAAAATTGAGAAAGTATTTTGTAGTATCATCCGATGAATATTAGTGATTAAAGTAGAGTGGTAGTGGCATAAAATTATATTTATTTTATTCAGATATTGTGTTTAATGCAAATTTACAACTTAATAATATTTAATGTCAACAAAAGAAAATTATTGTTTTGACTGCACTGAAATTTATAATTTTTTTACTATAATTTCTTAGGTTCTATACCTCAATTTGTATTTAGAAAAAAACACAATGAACCCAATTTGATATTTTTAAGACTATTATATTTATTTATAAACACATATTTTATAATGTAGAATGTTGTTCCTAAAATGTTCTGGTCTCCCTCTTATCTGAATCAGAAGGTCTGTTTTGTAGTAGATAACATGTTTAATTCAAGAATATATACCTAATTTTCATATTAATTTTAAATTTGTAATAGTTAGTATGGCAGTATGTGAATGTTAAAAATGTATTTGACCTGAAGTTAGCCGTATTTATACATCACAGACTATAGTATCTATATTTAGATATTAAATTACATCTATCGTAGACACTGGCAGGTAATTTTTTTTCTGAGTCCCCTTGTAAAATGTAGAATGGCAAGTCGATCTAAAAATTGAATAGATAGGTATCTATATAAAATGTATATTTGCTTTAAAAATCGAATTTCTAGTAATATTATATTTTGACAAGTCTAATATTGTAAAACGATTTTCTAAGATTGCTATGCTAAAATGTTTTTTAGTAGCGGCAGGTTTAACTGTTCATCAATCATGAAGTCTATAGTCAGAATATTATAACTATAGATATACAACGCATATACCTATATTAAAATGTTTTAAAACGAATAATTGGTTTTTTGATAGAATTTATATGTTATCACTTTATACCGATTGGTAGGTAGGTACTTCTATTTAGTACTAATTAATTAATACCTTTGTACATTATAGATTATCTTATAAAAACGTAGCCGGAAATTTTCTACTTCGGACTTGCATGGGGTATTATGGCCCGTCCAGTCAATACCAGTAACCATTACCGTCAACCTGTTACTAACACATAATCAGGGTTGTCAAGGCTTCCAGGGTTCAGGGTCGGCCAGTCGACGGTTGTTTTTTACGTTTATACAATGTTCAATATTCGTATACATTTTAGATGGTCTCCTCCGCGGTCAGTCGATAGTTATGGTGGGAGGAACACTTGCGCGCGCTTGCCCGACGTGTCCGTTATCTACCGTCATAACCACCACGGGGAACCCGCGACCATGAGATAAGTGATAACGACCGCTGCCGTCGTGCCCGTGCGGAACGGTAATAATAATAATAATAATAGTGCATAATATTGCCAATAATATGTAATTCAGCTCGGCGCTGTAGTGTGGTGGTTGGCCGTCGCCGCATTCGCTATCCCGTGTCGTTTCCGTCGTCATACCTAATACATATTATTTATTTTTTTTTTTATTACGTATTATTGTACATAATTGCCGTTATTATTCTCATTTATTATTCACAAATTCAGGATAGTTATACCTTTCCCGGTATTGTTTAATATTCGTTATTCATGTATGCGTTAACAAATCGATGAGTAGTGCCCTCATAAACCGTGCGCGTTGCCAGTAACACGCGACCAGAAAGAAGGTCGTGCAAACAGATATTTTCAAGAAAAATCCAAATCCGATGTAATACGCTGTAATCAACCATGGTTGTAAAGAAAGAGTACAACATTGATTGGGTTTTGCCAAAACTCAGGAATCGACGGTTATTTTGGAACGTTGCTTCTTGCATCACATTAGCCGCTGTTGGGATATTTAGCAAGATTTTCATCAGTAAGTATCCGCACTCTTTTTCAACACATCTAAGGAACTCCTCTTGAATGCTGTGTGTTTTTTTATAGAATGGTTCAACAAGGCAAAAGTATACAATCTCGTCTCATTTGACAAAGCGATCAATCGACCCAAGCACATACCTCTCATTACAGTATCTAATCATGACTCTTGTTTTGATGATCCTGGTATTTGGGGTATGTTGATATAGAATTTTCTTTTAACTTTTATTTTTTAGTCAACTCAATTTTGAATTTTTTTAGGTGCACTTAGTTGGAAAAATTTAATAATGTCAAATAAAATGCGTTGGGCATTGGCTGCCAATGACATATGCTTTACAAACCCATTTTGTGCACATTTTTTTATGCTTGGTCAATGTGTGCCAACAATTCGAGGTGCTGGAGTATATCAGGTAAATTACATTTCTTTTACTATAAATTATTATTGTAATTTTTTATCATGGAATTGTTCCTAATTAAAATAAATACAAAATATTATTAAATGTTAAAGATAGTAAAATTGATAAAAATTAAAAATAAGAAAAAGAAATTCAATGATTATATAGATTATATATTATTATGTTTATATTTAAAATTATCTTGATAAATTATAACTTAATGTTATAAAATTTTAACTATCTTAGTTTGTAGGAATTATATTACCTATATATCAGTATAAATGGCCTTTAGGTATTTTTTTAATAAGGTAATTATTTTTATACTTTTAATATGTGCATAAATTATGAATGGTTTTTAACTATGAATTTTTGATAGATTGTTTTATTATTCAAATGTACGTTTAAATGTATACAATTATTAAAAGTGTGTTATTGATTTATTAAGTATGTCATTAAAGGTCATTTATATATATATATTGAATCCTAGTTGATTGATTTTTTAATTCAATAAAATTTGTTTGTAGTCTGATTTTAATGAATTTTAATTTTATTAAATAGATAAATTATTATTACCTTCCAATAATAAATTCTTAGTGAAAATAATTAAAAAAAAAAAAATAATAAAATAATAACATTAATATAAATTGACATTATTTTTGAATTTTTTTAGTTTAAAATAAATTTGAAAATTTAGCTTGATAATATTTAATGTTATTGTATGTATTAGTGTTTATTTTAATATAATTTGTTTTAAGTACATACCTGTCTTATGCTTTAAAATTAGTATTTTATTTTGCATTGAAAAATTTAAAACAAAAATTAAATAATATATCTTTAAAAAAAAGTTGAATAATATTCTTTTAAAAAATCATTCATTATAATTTATACTATATTATAGAGCAATTTTATAATTGAGATTGTTAATACTACTGACACTTTATTATAATAATATATATTTACATATATTTTTTTGGCTTTTTAAAACATTCTTAAAGACCATGTATTTGTATTCTTGAATATTTGTACCATTTAAGAAGGGTCTTATAGTAATACAAATTTTTGTTCATTAAATATGAATCACGTTTTTTTTTTAAGTTATTCAACAAATGATTTTTTTTAAATGTTAGTGTATCTAAATCAAAGTAAAAATGTGTAATTTTTGACTTATTAAACTATAGGTGTTTAACCTGTTTATTATCGCCCTACTGCCAACCTGTTTAAAATTTATTACCTGATGATTACTCGTTGTATTTTGATAATTTTTGTAGTGTTCCAAAATTTTCAAATAATGATAATAATAATTGTACCCAATAAATTAATAACAGCATAATTAGCAACTAATATTTTATAGTAACTTGTAAAAAATAAGACAATTTTCTAATGATTCTTTAACATCACACTTTTTATTTATTTAAACACTAATTTTTATTTTAAAAATTAAATGCTGGTATCAAATATTGTGGGAAATAACTTGTTAAAATTAATTTTCATTATATTTTAAAATCAGCTTATACTTTTTATAAGATAAGCATGAACTTTAAATTACATACAATATAATATAGTAACAAGCTGAAAATATACAACATGATTTAAATAAAATACAATTTCAAATATTATATGGGGTATTTACTTTTTCTTTAAATATATAACATACTAGACTAACCTATGTGTAAGATATTATAGAAGTATAGAGATATCGATAATGAATATTGAAATTTTAGATTTTAGATTAAGAGTAACCAGATTAAAAAATAAAAAATAGAAAAAAAATTGTACGAAAAAATAAATGTTTTTATTTCTATGCAATAGTTTAATATAATTTATGTTAATTAAATTTTTATTGATGTATTGTGTCTTATCAATTACACTTTGAATTTTATTTTACTAATTTAAACAATTCATTTTTTCATACAAATTAATTTACTAATGATTTAATTTTTTCCTACCAAATGTTCAATTATATAATAATAATTGTGGGAATACTTATTCCTATCAATAAACTATAGAATACAGCCAATTCTAATCTATATATAGATCTGTTGAATGAACTAACAATTTAATAAACAGTAAACATGAAAAACGTCAGTCATTATTGTATGATATAAATTGTAATGACTATTACCAGAATTCTGAAAAACTTGAAAAGTAATACAATTAATAATAAAATTATGTAATACAATTAATACTAATGTATATTGATGATTAACATTTGATTCGATAACATAAAGGGTCCAAAGAATATTTTGGGATGTCTAGACATCCTAAAAATATGCTTTTACATATAATAGAATACAATGTTATTACAAGTAAATTACAATATTTTTATAATTGTCTAAATAATAATTAATAACTAATTAAAACATGACTAAATTAAATTAAATGTATAAGTATACATTTAAATTGTTTGTATAACTTAAATGCAGTGGCATGTTTAGGTTTTCTTTACTTATATGCATCTTCAATTCATTACCTTTTCTACTCCATCTCTTCTTAAGTTATTTTTAAACTACATTTGAATATCCAATTTGTTTTTCTGTAAAAAGATACTTTAATAATTAATTTACATATATTTTTTTTTTTAAGTTAGTAAATAGAATCAAATAAAAATTACTCTTGTAAAAAGAAGATAATGATTTTACTCTTAAAAAATGGTAGTTATAGAGCTATTCCTATAGAATATACTGAATACATTACTGGCTGGGTGTCTGGACTAGTATCATTAGATTTTATCCTTAGAACACAAAGTTTAATACGTTTGAATATTTAGATACATTAAAGTTTTCCAAAAAATTATCAACTAAATATTGTAAAATATAAAAAATGTGGATCTCATTTGAAAAACAAAAAGTTATTATTACCATGAAATCTCCATCTCTTTAAATAGTACTAAAAATCTTGATTATTTAAAAAATTTTTAGATCTTAAATAATAACATAGTTAAAAGAAAAAACACATTAAGAATGTTTAGTATATCACCCTGTATTGTAATATAATTTATATATAATACATACCGACTTAATTTGTGTGTCATATACATGAATCTTTTAGAAAGTTAGGGCATCTGATTGTACTCTTTAATTATATAATCAATGTTTACTGTTGTATAAATAAATTATTATTATTTATAACTTTATTGTTACCTTAATTTTTTTTCTATAGCAAATATGTTTTTTAAATCTCAAGTTTTTGAATGTATATTTTAAGATTTAAAATGGTCCCTTTACTTTAATTAATTTTTATTATAAAGTGCCAAAATTATTATTTAGTATATTTACTTTTTAATTTAATTCTTTTAATTGCATTGTTAGTAATGTAGTTTCAGGTTATATAATTAAAAATAATGGTTTATAAAAATATCCAATTTTGTCAATATTTAGAACTTAATGTTTTTTTAACACGATCGTTTCAAACAATTTTTTTATTTATGATTAGAATAGCATATAACTTCGTTTATTAAGTTATCTGATCTATTATTAGTAATATAAATTAATTTCAACAAAAATATTGTTTGTATATATTTGTAAATATTACCATGTGGATAAAATATAATAATATACTTTAAAAGTTTCAATTAACCACGGATAATATTTTTAAATTATTATGCTCAACTAAAATATGTATTTTTCGTTTAAATATTTAATTTAAACAAAATACCTGATCTTAAAATATCTATAAAAATAAACCATGTTTATATATCATTAAGATTTTTTAGTTACAGTAAGAATTCTTCAATTTATTAAATTTCAAACTTAATCTATAAAAATTGAACATTTTATACATTTTTAGCAACAAAATAATTTGTGAATTTTCAAAATTTTGAATGTAAAATGGTTGTAAATAAAATCATGCAATATAATTTTAATATTCTTAAATAGCTATAATACTTATGAGTAATTTTGTTCATAAGATTTTTGTTCCATTAAAAATTATTTTATCAACATTAATAGAAAAAAAATTAATTGACAAGTAATAGTTATTTTACGAGTTAATATCCAATGTTGTAACATTTTTTAACTTCAATCGTTCACAAAGAATGTGACTTTTATAAACTTTTTTTACTAGTAGTAAAAAAACTTGTGGGAAATTTTTAACCAACTTTTATAGAAAAAAAAAACTAAAAATAATCAAGTATATAAAATATCTATAAATAGCTTAAAAATTTAAAATATTTTGAAAACTTTGCATAATAAAAATTATATAAATATTTAGTGATAATTTAAAGTATCTATAATTATTCTTTTTTGTGTTATACCAAACAAAATCAATTTTTTCTAAGTTTAGATTTCTGTAAAAATATCTGTTTTTCTTTAATATTTTGTTAATTTAAAGTATAAACTAGATTCAATTGGTTAATAAAAAACCATCCTATAAGTTGAATATTAAACCATTTTCACTGCTGCCTCAAAAGGTGGAAAATAGGCACAAAGATAAAAAAAAACCACTTATCATTATAAAATCAATATATTCATTGTTCTTAAGAATATTAAACATAAAATTATTCATTCTCTTTGTTTAGACCAAAAGTAGTCCAAATTATTTTTAAATTATTAAACAATATAAAAATATTAACAATTTCTTGTTTATGTATAGAAATTAAATAAATTGTCTTTGCTGAAATACCATCTACTATCTAGTATCCAATTTATGGATAAAATGGCATGAAAAATTTGGTACATTTTCTATTAGAAAAAAGAATTAAAAATAAAATTAACTCTTAAATAAATATATTTCTTATTTTAGTTACAATCTACAATATTAAAAATAATGTATTTTATATAATAAAAAATTTGATTTTATAATAGCTATTCATTTTGTTACAGGAGGCTGTTAAGTTTGGTGTAGAACTGTTGTCTAAAGGTAAATGGCTGCATATTTTCCCTGAAGGTCGTGTTAATATGAGCAAATCCTACATACGCCTTAAATGGGGAGTTGGTCAAATGATATATGAATCCCCTATTATTCCTATTGTTGTACCTATTTGTCATGTAGGAATGGAAACTATATTACCTAATGAACCACCATATTATTTACGAACTGGTCGTAAAGTAACATTTAATTTTGGCGAGCCTATTGATTTAAAAGAATTAGTCACAAAATTGAAAGAATCCAATGTGACTGAAGAAGAAGCTCGTAAAGTAATTACAGATAAAATTGAAGAAGAATTATATAAATTACAAAAAGACACGATATTATTACACAAAAAATTAAATTCTTGACAGTGTGGCTAGCAATGATTGAAATATAAATAATTTAAGGTGAGTAGAGTTTCAAGAAATGCATTTTGAGAGTAATGTTTTCAAAAGTTAAAAAAAAAGCAAAAGAGAATACTCAACAATATATAAATTTTAACAAATTATGTCTGTTTAGATAATTTACAGATAATTCATATAACTTTATGTTTTAATATTGTTTATAAGTAGCTTATTGAATATCATATATTTTTATGTATTAAGTTAATTGTGCAAACATAATCATTTGGTTCTCAATTTTATATATATATATATATATATATATATATATATATATATATTTATTTTTTATTTTTTCAATAAATATTTTTCATAAATGTATCTATTAAGTATTTTAAATAAAAAATATATCTATGTTTGGTATTCTTTTAAGAATGTCAATAACCTCCGTCCAATCAAGTATACGTGAATGATATTTATTTAAAATAATTTATACTTATTAACATGAAAGTCATTTAATTACATCTTAATATTAAATATATTTAGTACTTAATTTCAATAGATACTTTTATCATGATTGTTTTAATAATGAACATGACTAGTCAATCTCTTAATACATCTGGGAATGTAAAAAAAATTACCAAGACATATTTTTGCCATTAACAGGTATGAGACTTGATTTTAATTTGTTTTCTCTTAGTTGTTACATAATATCTTTGTAATTCTTGCCAATGTTATGTATACCAAATGCAAATTATATTGTGTTTTTTTTATTATTTATTTTAATTCTGTTTAATTGTAGTATTTTTCTACTTAAGATCATCTATAATCATTGTTATACTTCTAATAATTATATTATATTGTATATTATGAACATTATATTAATAAATTTGTAAGTGTAGGATTTTTTCTATTTTAATAATCGACTTAAGAATTGAGCTTAGTGTCAAATCTATTAATCTTACACGGTATTGTAATAAAAAAATAAAAATATGTGGTCATTGGTAACCAATTTCGGGACACATTGTAATTTAATAAAATTTATAATTACTTAATATAATATTATAATTTTAAATTATTTTTTTTACAAATGTGTCTTTCTAAATGTTAAAATTATATAAGTTCGTATTAATAGAACATATATTTTTAGATCTATTATTAACAAATGCTATAATACTATTTGTATTAAATTATCATTTAATTATGTTGATTTACATAGTTAAATTTAGTGTGATAATTATTATACTCCTTATTTTTGCACAATATATAACTGTGACTATTGTATTGCAAATAACTATATTTTAGGTTTGTATTCACTGTACATGAGAACTTAATGATTATAAAGTGTCAATAATTATAATAATAACTATTCATTTGAATTGTGGCCTGGAAATTTTTTGCTCAACATAAATTTTTTAAATTCTGCTTTTTATTGAAATTTAAATTTTCGCACAACTATAATTCATTGCCATATATATTTATTCAAAATAATTTTTGTTTATTCTTGTTAAAAAAAAACCTATTTTAATTTAAATATTATAATATTTTCTCCAATTATTAAAACGTAACAATGTTGTAATGTAATCATTACATATCTAAAATACATATTTTAATTATATTTCATTTTTCTATACTGTATCCAAGAATATTATTTAAAATATTGTGTTTGAATCAATATTATTTAATTTAAAAAAAAAAAATTATTTGCTATAATATAGACAAAGTAATTGAGCAACGAAAATAATTATGTGCATGTATTATAATTATTTTATAATTAGATAATAGTTCTGTAATGTTTATGACTTGTTATTTCAATAAAATACTAACCTACTTATTAATACTTGTTGCGTTTTATTTTTTAATAAAATTTCTTTTAACAGGTTTTTATTCAATCAATTTTTCATTTAAATACTGTATTACTCAATAGGTAAATATATCCAATATATACTTGTTTTTTTATTAAAAAATAATTATGATACAAAGAAGAGTTTCAATTATGGAATTATGATTTTTATATTAATTATTTTTTGTGTAAGACAACATAAAAACGCCTGGTTTAATAAACTGAGTATTATAGATTATTTGTATACAATTAGTAACTGCATCAATTTATCAAAATTCTTTTCTTTTTTTTTTTCTTTTTTATACAATATATACTTATTCAATGTTTTATAACCTAATACTTTATCTTAACTTTTACTGCTTGACTTATATCAACCAGCCATTATCATTATAAATTAATAAACCTATTTAAAACTGATCACCTGTGACCACAGTTTTCAAGGTCTTTAATCTTTAATCGCATTTACTGATATATTATAATAGTTATTAAATTTATTTATATTTTATATACCTATTACCTACCTACAATTTATTAATTTTTGATTTTTCATCAATTGTTATAGTAACAATAGATTTATTTTATGTCTGAGCTATTTTTAGTTGTTCTTTATTTTATTTTCTCTACAATAATTATAATTATAATTTCTATTGTAGAGATTAAGTCTAATATTTTTAATGTAGGTTTTCTCGGTTCTGCGACAGCCTGGCGTGTGGTAACTGGTAATTGTGCTGTTCCATTTTATCAAGATTTAGATTTAGATTTAGATTATTAAGCTCATAAATAATGATCAATTTTTTAAAAAAAAACTTTTTTTTATGCATTTTCTTCTTTGGTTTTATTTTGTAGATGGTAAATAATTAGTAAGAAAACTAAAAAATAAAAATTTGTTACCTATCTTAAATTTTAACTGTAGAATTTTTATTTCCGTATAATTTTCCTTTTAGATTATAATTATAATAGTGCCTCTCGTAATGTTTAAATAGCCACTGTTCAAAAAACCTACAAAATCAGTAGGAAATTAAATTTTTTTTTTTTTACACGATATATATATACAATCTGTACAATTTTGCACAATTAGCATATTTGATAAGGATTTTTAATTTAAAAAAAAAAAACATATTATGTTTATTTCTAAAACCTAATGTGGTGTTTTTATCACATATTTAAACATGTCTTTTAACTTATCATTTAAATCCCGTTTACAATTTAATAGCTGACTTTGGAACTTCATTTTTTAATGATTTCAAACCATAGTGAAACTCAACACATTCATCGACAAAATTTTTCTCAACGCCATCTTTATAAATACAGTTGAATCCATATAAGACGCTTTTCAAGGAACCAGGTAAAAGTAACGTATTATACGAGAAATCGTATTACGCGAGAATACCAGAAAATTTACAAATAAAAATTGTGCACAAAATTTTTAATTTTTTAATATAATTGCATTAGTTTTACAAGTTTCGTATACTAAACATACATACTTATTATTAAATTTTATTTTTATTATTTCAAATTGTATATTATCTATAATTTATATTTACATATATACCTATAAATTACATACTTTATTTTACATTAAAAAAATTATCAATTTTTGTTTGTTTTGCATTTTTAATATTTTTTGAGTAGGTAGAGGAAGTTTTCAACTTTATTAATGTTTTGAAATGTTTTATCTGCATTGTCAGAAAATGCAATGAATCTTTTTAGTTCGTGTAGAGCAGGTATGCCCAACCTGCGGCCCGCGAAGGTGTTCCAACCGGCCAGTGATCATTTTATAAAAATTAGAAATTTGTATAGGTATAAAAAAAAAATAAAAATATTATTTACAAAAAATGTATTTTATTAAGTTTTTAAGAATATAAAATATTTTACAATTTTGAATTTTTATATAAAAAAAATGCATTTAATTTTAGAATATTAATAAAAAAAATTAGTAAGAAATTATTGGGCTTGTTTTTCTTTACCGAATCTTTCAATGTTCGGAGTGAAATGTGTAACGCCAATTCTTAATAAGAAGTGTAAGTACAATAGATATACCTATGACTAGTCTATATTTTATCGAAATGAACAAAAAAAAAACCCATGAAGCATATACGGTCCGCAGTACAAATAATAAGTATACATTTTGAATGTGGCCCGCCAGTTGAAAAAGGTTGGACATGCCTGGTGTAGAGTGTACATAATCAAGTGCATTTGTTGCGGGGAAACAACAAGTGTGGAGTGATTATTAGTATACTAGTGTATATTAAAAGCACATCCTTATTGTATGGTACGTACACATCATAGTGTAGACTAAGTAGCGGTGCCTTATTAAATCATTTAATATATTGGAGTCATTTACATATTACATGTTGACTGCTATCAAAATCAAGAGACTCGTAAAAACAAACGTATTATGCAGGAAATCGTATTAAGCGATAGCATCTTAAACGATTTCTAATGTACTTTGGAAAAGCTTCAGCTTGATGTTTGACGCCGTATTTTTTTACATACTTATTAATTTTACAAGAAATACAAAATTGGTGTCGAATAGCTGATAAAATTTCGGTTCTTTAAGAGCTGTCATGAGATTTTTGATAACTGCGGGCAAGGCATTGGGTTCAACTGTTTATTAATATTTTTTTACTCAAGCTTAGTTTTTTAGTCAATGATATAAATAAAATTATGAAATAAAAAATAAAATTCAATTTGTTACAGAAAAAATAAATTTTTATAAACCATAAGAATTTCTTTTTATGATTAGTGAACAAAATTGGCATTCTTCCTCTGGAGACTGGAGTTGCCATCTTAGATTGCGGCCTACTTAGCCTATACTTAAATCCGCAACCGGTGACAATCCTGTATTTTTTGCGTAATTATTAATTACGATGTGTCCATATATTAATTCGAACTGGAAAATAAAAATGTAACACATTTGAAATTTCAAATAGGTATTAAATTTAGACTCGTGTTTAGCACAGTAGCACCATTTGAAAATATCTGTGGGATTTTTATTTTTTCAAGTTGTTGTAACTGAATTAGAATGGTCCGTTCTGTTGTTTACCGCATTTTTTTCTCTTCCACTCCTTACTTCACTACGTTTATCTACTACAAGACTTACAAATCACAATAATAATATATAGTTCGGTGCGTCGTGCGTGTACCATACACAATACACATTATAACGACAATCGACGAGAAACGTGTGTTTCTGGTCAAGTGCGTTCGCGTTGTACGATTTTTGATTAGTGAGGTAGTGAGGGATCGAAGACGATAGCGTTTCGTATTTTGCAGTTTTCTGTCCATTTAAACGACGATGGCTGACAAGGACAACGACGAGGTGGAAGCGACGATCGCTGACGAGGCTGTGGTGATCAAATACAAGACCGCCGGGGAAATCGCCAACCGTAAGTTGGTCTATTCGGAATTCACCATACAGTATTGACGATTCACACATTTTGGAAGTCATTTGCTCACAGCCCCGATAACCGGTCTCTGACTTCTCTTGCTGCTTGACTCGATTTCAGGCCATTGGACCTAACCTACAAAACTTCGCACGTACTCGGTCGTGTGGTCGCGCGGAAGTTGACTTCATAGCCGGATGTCCCCTTCTGGAGGACTTTATTAGATTCGTGAACGTTGGTCGTCCCTTGGAAAACCGTTTGCATCTCGCAGGATATAGCTGATGATACGTGGCCACGAGTCCCCACCCCTATCAAGTTACTGCATCCCCATCTAAGACTATTATGAATTTGTTTTTCTATTGATGGTAGTGTCCACATGAGCTAATTCCAGATGCGTTGATCAATATTCAATTATTATAACCGCTAGCATTGTTGATACCAGTATGTTACTAGTAATGCATGCGGCATCTACTGCTACAAAAAATGTAAATTTGAAATGATTGTCGACCACAAAATTAATGATAAAAATTTTACCTTTATTCAAAAGTGTAAATTATGTATATTTTTCTATTTTTAACAATGTTACTCTACAAAAACTATTTTAGTTTTATCATATAATATATTATCACCTCAAGCCTATTAAATTTTTTTTATTTTATAGGTGTTCTTGTTGAAATAATCGAAAAATGCGTAGAAGGTGCATCAGTTCGTAATGTATGTATATTTGGTGATAATTTAATATTAGAAGAGACTAGTAAAGTATTTAAAAAAGAAAAGGAAATGAAAAAAGGTACCTATTTTATTTTATTTTATCATCTTATATTTAGTAATATTTCTAAATTTTTATCTTTATTTAGGTATTGCTTTTCCCGTTTGTATATCTGCAAATGGTTGCATTTGCCATTTTTCACCTATTACAAGCGAACCAGATCATATAATTGCAAAGGATGATGTTTTAAAGATGTATGTTTTAAAATTTAACAAATCATTACAAATAACTTATTCAGTTTTGTATACTTTCAGAGATTTAGGAGTTCATTTAGATGGTTTCATTTCTATGATAGCTCATACTATTGTTGTGGGAGCAAATTCTGATAATAAAATCACTGATAAAAAAGCTAATTGTTTCTTAGCTGCTCATTATGCATCTCAAGCTGCATTAAGGTTAATGAGGCCTGGAAATGATGTAAGTATAAGTTGGTTTTAGATATTAATTTATAAGTATAAAAGTACCTAAGACAATATTATAAAATATAAATTTATGTTTTTATCTATTTATAGACATACCAAATAACTGATATGGTAATGAAGGTTTGCAAAGAATTTGATTGTAAGCCAGTTGAAGGTATGCTTAGCCATCAGTTGCAGCAATTTAAATTAGATGGCCCCAAAACTATAATTCAAAATCCTAGTGAATCGCATAGAAAAGAACACGAAAAAGCAACTATTGAAGCCAATGAAGTTTATGCCTTAGATGTACTTGTTAGTACAGGAACTGGAGCTGCTCGCGAAACAACAGCAAAGGTATCTGTATTCAAAAAGACCGAAGAAGTGTACCCGTTGAAACTTAGGGCATCTAGGTAATTAATATTTTTTAATTTTGAATCAAAAACGATTTTAATTATCAATATCTTTTTTTTCTTTTTACAGAATATTTTATACTGAAGTTATTCAAAAACATAGTATAATGCCATTCAATTTGAGAAATTTTGAGGATGAAAAGAAAGCTAAAATGGGTGTGATGGAATGTGTAAATCACAAACTTATTGAACCATTTCAAGTTCTTTTTGAAAAAACTGGTATAATTTGTTTTGTTGATCACAAATATAATATAAACTTATTCTTGACAAACAAATATTTGTAATTAGGTGAAATTGTTGTGCAATATAAGTTTACAGTGTTAGTAACAGCAACTGGACCTGCTCGAATAACTGGATTACCATTTGAAGAGGATCTTTATGTGCCTAATTTATCCATTAAAGACCCAGAAATATTGGTATGCTTTTTGAACAGACATTAATACAATTAAACAAGTCATTATTTTTATTATAATTATTGATGAATATATCAAATAATAATTGAATAATTTTATACTGAAAATTCAGTATTTTATTTTAAATTGATAAAAGATAAAATATTTGTTAGTTGCAATTTTTACAGCATTTAACAAATCATAGCATAAATTTGTTCAGTTTTTCCAATATTTAATCATCTTAGTATATTATTGTGATCATAAATAATTTGTGAGTTAAACGTTCATATTTTTAAAATTATATTACGATAAACAAAAAAGTTCTTAGTTTAAAAATTGTTTGGAAATATAATTAAATTTGACTTCTTTACACGCTATAATTTTGTAAATGAATATAGTTTAAGTAATTAGGAGTTGAGATCAATCATGTATGAAAAATTAATTAAATAATTATTAGTAATACTAATACATTCCTTAATGATATCGTATAATACAATATTTTTAATAAATGATAAAATATGTTTAGAATTTACTTAAGACATCTGTAAATCAAAGAGGAATTTTGCAACCAGTGAAAAAGAAGAAGAAGAAGCCACAAAAAAATGCTAATAATGCAGCTGGTGAAAACTGTTCTATGGATATTGATCAACCATCAAAAACAGGAGTTGAAAAAATGGAAGTGGATGCTTAAACAATTTTCTTTCATTTTTATAGAAATTATGTACAAACATGTTTTGGTATTAAATTACATCGAATTACAAATGTAATGAACAGATTAAACCAGAAAATCAAGAAATGTTCAGTAAAATTGTTATGGAACGTTTATTAACTTCTATGAAAGACAAATCATGTAGCTTTAGAGTTTCAAATCAATATTGACCAAATTTATATATTTTTAATTTTATTATTAAATCAACAACTCAAAAATCCTGTTAACTTACATTGCCTTCCAAAACTATTTGTAATTTACTTGACTTGTTTTTAAATAAAGTGTATAAAACATTTCAGTGTATATGTTTATTTTTTTACTATGAAATTTTATTTAAAACTAGAAGCAAAGCAAATCTTTATAATATATATTGTTTTTTTTTTTTTATATATATATGTTTATATATAAATCATGTGTGAAACACATTAAAATATTGAAATCAAGTTCTTAATGTCAAGTAAATTGATTATTTAACATCCCAAGTTTGTTGAATATCGTAAAAATAGTATTTAAAAACATTTATTTTGTAATTTTAACAAAGCATAGATTAGATTTTTATTAATCAAAAATTTCAATCATTCATTTAAATTTGTTTTTATTCAATCACTATTGATTGCTATTATTATTTTTATTTTATCATTTACGTGAAACTTGTTAATTATTTATAAAATAATTGTTAATTATACGTACACATTATTATTGTGTAAACATTTTTAAATAATATAATTACATTTAAGTTTTCACTATGACGTTTTATAAAAGTTGTAAAGTTAATACTTATATACTTATATTTAAAACATGAAGTACATACATTTCGTTTTTATAATTAAATAATATGTTACTCCTTTTTTCAATACCCTAGTTATTATATAGTCTATTTTTCAACAAAATAATATGTGGATATTGAAAATGAAAAATTGAAATAACATTCACACGTCAATACATGTCATATTTGGTACACATAAATGTTTTGTAATTCTAATCGCTCTATATTGAATGAATTAAGTGTAGTAAATGGCATAACAAATTATCTACTCATCTTTCAAAAACAAATTGTTACAAATAGTTACAACACAAATTTCTATTAAATATTAACATGGTACATGGTTTTATTTACTTAATCTGATAATAGATCATTATTAATTTTCTTTAGATTTATTCATTTGTATTTCAACCAATTCATAAGCTTTATTTGCCGCACAAACACATTTGTTAGGTACATCGATAACAAACTCGCCAGCATTGTACACACCTTTATTCCAACACGCCGTAGATGTGGATTTTAAATTTTCTACAGATGGCAATTGTTTTACCTTGAAAACACAAGTTTTACATATAAGTTTTTTTTTAGAACTATTATACTAGCAATAGTAATTTACTTGTTGTGGCATTTCTGACTCTGCTTTTTTGGCTATAGGAGTTAAAATTGCAATGAGGATTTTTGCTACTTCACGTGATGTTTCACCATCTTTCCATATACCTAATTCTTGTGAACCAAATATCGTTGCTCCGAATAATGCTCCTTTTATAGTGAAACTAAAATTAAAAAAATACATAAGACATAAAGTCATATAAATCAATGTCAAGGCTATTCAGTATAATTTAAAATCTTATTTAAGGTCATTCAATGGCCTAGGAGTAAGTTGTTACTTAAAAATTTTATAATCTCGTAATTTACAGTCTTACCTTATGAATTTGTTTAGTTTACTCATGGTTATACCTAGTTTTTATAAATTTATATTAAAATTAATGATTTACACTTTAATAGATAAATTAAAAATTCAGTTCAAGATATTAAGATTAAATTTTTTTAGTTTGTAAATTTGTTTCGAACTTGGCAGTCTAGCTGCTCTCATTGATTGGTACTTGGTAGTGGATACTTATCAAATATGTTGATACGCGATATGATAACGCTTATCCATTTTCTGTTATCAGTCCATGCAAACCCGTGGAAGTTAACAATAAACAGTACAAACACTATATACAAACTACAAACTGCAAATTACATAAGTAAGAATATTAACGAATTATTTTAATTATAATTTAGTATTTACCTATAAAATATATATGTCACTTACGATGATTTATTTATTTGGGAAATTATAAATATTTTTTTTATTTATCAGACGGAAAATTTGACTGCTAGTTGAGCTAGTCATAAACTTGTTAGTTGAACCTAATATTTAATTTTTAATAATCAATTTTATTCTTATAATAGTATAGCATTTAAGTTTTATTAATTTAAGTCAGTCAAGATAAATTACTTAAATTATATTAATTATTATTTACTAAAAAAAGGATAATATTATATCTAGTTCTAATGCTCTTACTCATTATGTAATGTTTAAAGTCGTTTCATCATTGATAGGCCAAGGTATTTTAATATATTATACAAATGATGATTTAAAAAACATTCCTTCCTTTTTTCTTTATTAATTTAGTTATTCAAAATTTGATTTTTGCAATTTTTAAAAATACTTTGAGACTATATTATCCAAATATTGAGATTTATTCAACTAGGTATCTACCTACTTAAGTAAAGTTTTGTGAAGACAAATTTCTTTTTTGTAAATGAAAACTCCTATTTTAAAGAGTAAAATTTTTAGCTTATATAAATTTTGATGTATCAAAATCAAAATTCCAATAAGTAGTTTTTGAGTAGTATAACTTTATGGATTATGAATAATAAGGTAATAATAAAATGAAAAAATAGAAATGAATATGCTTGGTGATTAACCCTGTAGATGTATATTCGTGGTTTTTTTCTCAGGGCTGAGACTTAATTCACTTAAGATCAAAATTTTCTGAAATAATTATTAGGTATTCTTATTATTTTGTATAACCAAAACTATTTTAAATTTTGTTTCAGTATACCTATCATCTTTTATTCAGGAAAATCTTTGATCTAATCATAGTGCATATTTTGGCCAAGAAACTGTCATTATAGGAGGAGATAAATGCCTCAATGGCTATGACCAAGAACGAAAAGATTTTGATTTATCAATAATTGCAGTCAGTGCCAAAGTAATATTCTCAAAAATTAAAAATATACAATTTGTTCCAATAAAATACTATTGATTGCTTTGTTAATTTTCTAGCTAATTATTCAAAGTTTTTAAAACAAGTATAACTTATCATTTTATAAGTAATTTATGCATTATTTCTAAGTTTGAAAAATTTTGGTTTCACCTTTTATCAAATTAAAACTAATTAAATTTAAAAAGGTTCACAATAATGACTACGGATAAGTCATTAGCCAAGGAGATATTTTTTCATTCATGCATAAATGGTGACTTGAATACAATTAAAATTAACTTGTTTCATAACGTATCACCATTCAGCCTTGATAAGGTAAATAATATTTATTTCAAGCTTAAAACTCAAATTTAAATTATTAAACATTTGCTCCATTCTATATTTTAAGTTTGGAAACAATGCTTTGCACCTAGCTTCTATGAATAATCAACCAAAAGTATTGGAATATTTACTAAAGACTGTCAAAACGTATAAAAGTAACTTTCAGAATAAAATTGGACGTACTGCTTTAAATATTGCAGCTGCTCAAGGTGCATATGAGTGCATTGAAGTTTTATTGAACAATTTTCACTGTGATATCAATTCTACAGACAAGGTGTAATTTTTTTTCATATTATTTTTCCTTGAAAAAATATAAGTACCTTATTAAGAATATATTCATTTTATTTTAAAAACCTTAAAGTCGTAAGACTGAAAGTACTATAAATATCAACTATTAATTTTGAAATGTTCTGGATTAGATTCAAGTATATATCAAAATCAATAATAATTTTTATGATTTTTAAATTTAGCTATAATGATGACTTACATACTAAATATTTCTTATAGTTCATTTCAAAGTAGAATCACAAAATTAAAATTAAATAAATACATTAAAAAATATATTTTAATGTAAATGGTACAAAATATATTATCCAATCTAGAAATTTTTGTTAAATGTATCTAATAAAAGTAATTTTCTAAATATTCGTTGTCGTATTATTTTATTTTTCAGATTTTTCACAATAGTCCATTACACTGGTGTGTTACAAGCAAATGTATCAAAGGTGTTAAAAAGTTATTAGATGAGGGAGCTGATTTTACTTCTGTAAACAAGTTTGGTAAAACCCCTTTACAACTTGCCAAAATAACATGTCTGGACATTTTTCAATTAATAGATAATGTAATTTTTTTAATTTTTGTTTCTTACTGTATGAAATATGAATAGTCTTAAAAATGTATTTACTATAACTTGCTTAGAATTATATTTAAATTTATTAATTAACTTGTTTTATTATCAAATCTGATTAATCATACAACTTATAATTTTTTTTATAACTTTTATTTAATTATTCTATTTTCAGTTTATCAAAAATAAAAATAAGGACCAATGTTTACAGACAAATCCACAGATTAATAATAATATTAGAACAAAAATGAAAACTATCTCAAATTCATCACAATTTAAAATAACTAGTAAGTTGTAGGTACATTAATTCTGTAGATTTATTCATAGTACAATGTTATAATTAAATTGCAATAGAAAAAAAAAAAACCACTCATTTAATAATATTAGTTACCTACATTAATTTGAAGATAAAATTGAACAATTTAAAACCATTTAAATATCTAATAATTATATTATTTATTTATGCATATTTTTAATTTTAAACTCTTTATTCAAAGAAAATATTTATTTCAACTTTTAGATTCTGAGTAAAGTAATAAATGTATTAGTTTTACAATGTCATGTGTTAGATTCTGTACATTGTAAGCAGTGTTGAATTCGGGAATACTACAGGGGTGAGAACATAGTTTTACATTATTGAGTACACATATTATCACCTTGCACTAACCATTAGATTAAATTTCCAAAAATTAAATGCGTGTTTCATCTTTTAAAATATATTTACAAAATATTTCACCATTCTCTCAAACACAAGGAAATGCTTCACAAAGTGCAAACTATAATTAATGACCCCGTTTTAAAAATATTAGAAGCTATTGAAATTCGTTGGTTAAAAGGACGTTGCACCCGCATGTGTTGTTTCCGTCTTACACACGTACGACATAGTAAATTTTCGTTCACCAGTTACAATAGTGTGCTTTTAGTTTTGACATTAGAATGAATTAGACCTATTATCAAACTTTTAATTAAGGACATTATCTGTGTTCTCTCGTTAGTTTTGACGATATTTTATTTTTTATGTAAGTTATTATATATACAGGTATATAGTTATTATATTATTTATTTTAAAATATTTATATTTTATATACTCATAAGTCATAACTTAAAAATTAAAATATCGTAAATAACCAACGAGAGAACACAGATAAAGTTCTCAACTAAAAGTTTTATAATAGATCAATTCACTCAAATATCAAAACTAAAAGCACACTATTGAAACTGGTGAACGAAAATTTACTATGTCGTACGTGTGTAAGACGGAAAAACAACAAATACGTGTGCGATGTTCTTCTAAGTCATTACAAAATCGTTCATGCAATCAGACAGCCATATATTGCTATTTTTGTGCGTTGAGAGCATATACATTACAATGGTGCTAATTTATTTTTATTATTAATTATATGATTAACGAGGCGCACTCGGGCGACGCCCATCTCCAACAACCTTTTTGAACAATTCTTTGAAGATATGTAAAAATGTCTAGATAATAGACTAAAACAACTACATACTAGTATACTACATTGTGGAAGGTTATAAATAACATAGACGCGAGTTCTGAAATTAAAAAAAAACGCTAATAGTAATATTATAAATTTATTTAATAGATTTTAAATGATACATTTTTTGACAGATGATGAATCAAAATCTAATTCAAAAATATTTGATAAGATTGTTGATCAGCAAAGTGGTAATTGTGAAACAATATTAGATCCTGATTTGGCATCTAATAATGGAGATGAATCATTTTATCTAGATATTTCAAAATTAAAACGTAAATATAAATAAAACTTATTATTATTATTATTATTACTTTATTAGATTGGCTGTGTTTGTATTTTAGATGGCGATAATTCCGTTTTAAAATTACTGGAAAAATCTATCGAACCAGTAGACGAAACCTCTTTTGTATCATCTATTTTAAGTAGCGGAAAAGTTATTCAGTTGACTGGTATAATATATATTTTGGCATTATGAATAATAATAATGATAACTAGGTATAAAGTATATTTTTATAATTTTTAGAAGCTGGTATACTTGCTTTAGAATACACCAAAAATGAAATAAATACTCCAATTCCTGATCGTCTTGTTCAAAGTTTCTTGAATACATCTCAACAGTATAATAAAAATAAAAATCATATTGACAATGATAATATTGAAAAAGATACTGAATTAAGCTCCAAAACACTCGCCAGAGGAGTAAAACGACTGAAAAGTCCACAACCGTGCTCTAAAAAATTTAAATATACTGAAAGTACTAAAATTACAGAGTTTGAAAGTTTATTAGATCAATTGAGTTCTAACTGTACTAAAACTGTGCCCAGAGTTTATAATTCAAGTTCCTATTGCTCGCAAAATTTGTCTACTGCAGAAAGTAGTACAATGAGAAATAATAAAGTTTGCAAAAATCAATTAGTATGTGTAAACTCTGACATGAATGCACAACCCAAGTGGGTAGATGATCTGATGTGTTTATTGCATAAATTAGAGAATTCGGATACAGTGGAACATAAAATAATTGATCTTGCTTGATGAGCATTATCATTTTTTATTTGTGAAAAAATGATCGCTTGTCTAAAAAGTAAGACTTAGGTTCTAAAAACCGGCTCAGTACATCTATACATTGTTTGTTATTTATTTTCAAAAATGGTTTTAGGTTCTATGTATTTTATTTTATTTGAGTTGTTCAATAATTTAATACATTTTACTCTCTAATAATAATTTATTAAAAAAAGTTTAGATAAAGTAAAATAACTGTTTAACAATTACTTTATTTATTTTTTAAACTGTTAATTACAGTAAAACCTCTATAATTCATCACCTTTGGGACTGGAGGTGTGGTCAGAATGTGAAAAGGTCAGATTATCAGAATATACAGAACATTTTTTTATTTACATATTACATACAAGATTATATCAGAAATTTATTATATTTTACATTACTTAGAAAAAAAGTCAGTTATAGATTTTTGTTTAGCAAATGACATTCTAGACTTAACTGCAATATTCCAAAATACACACACCAATAGAAACGATACGAGAAAGGTCGGAGTACTAAAGCGGATAATCGATAAGGGAAATATTAAACTAACAATTAATTTTATATAATATCTTCTATAAAATATAAAATCCAAATTGTATTTTTAAATTACATAGTATTCATATTGATTATACTATGGTCGGATCAACTGGAGCGACGGACCAGCCGAGGGCAGATGAGAGGGGTTTTACTGTAATTATTTAAATTATATTTTTATTGTTAACAAAAGATCACTTAATATTTGTTATAAAAAAATGTAAACAATAATATTCTTTTGCTTTATTTATTCTGGTTCACCAGTTATAACTTTAACTAATCATATTAAATCAAAACTGTAATCTTCATGTAAGTAGTTATGTAGTATATATTATTATATTAATAAAATGATGAAATCAGATTAAAATGATTAAATGCATTATTTTTCAATTAAAAAAAAAAAATAGTATTTTATTCAAATAAATTAAACAAATTTGTATTATTTTACAGATAATACTGTATGATCTTCAAATTTGGTAGTAAAAATGGGTAGTTTATGGTAATAAATAGTATCTAACTTTCCAACAGTTCAAAATAATCAGAAAAAAAAAACAAAAACGAAAACATTTTTAGGAAATTTTATATTTTTTCGCAAAACCATTTTTTGTTGTGATAGGCATTCAAAAAAAAATTACTGTAGGTAGTGACTTGAAATATTAATATTAGCATATTTACTAAACTTGGTATAATTTTTAAAATATTTTGGCTTTTGTATAACACTTACAAATATTTGAATATGTATTGTTTTTTTTTTTAAAAAAAGCTTTACAATGTTATGTATGGTTTCACATTAGTCAATCTCATGGAAATTATTGAAAATGAATACATAAAGTTCACAATTTTTTCTTATAATCATTTAAATTTTAAATCATTACAAATATTTTTAATGTGTTAAAGTTATTCATAATAATAGTTGACAGCATTTAACCAAGTACTCTATTCAGTAATAATTGGTTCTGGTGGTTGAACAGGCACGGCACCAAGGGGAGAGGGGTAAGGTGGGGCTCTAGCCCCCAGAAAACAATTCATCCCCTTCGCCAGCCCCCCTACTAAAAAATATGTACCATGTAATAAAATCATAAAACATTATTTTTAAAAGAGCTACATCAGAGAATTTATGAAATACCTATACTTTTTAAAAATTACTAATATTATGTAAATACTTTCGTATTTTCGAAGATATGTGTTTTAAGTTTTTGCTGTTATAAAAACCGATTTAATAATATTAACATTTTATACACAAAAATCGTAGAATATTATTAACTTAATTTAATGTTTGTTGTATACAAGTAAAAATATTTTTAATTTACTAATTATTTTTAATATGATTAATTAATACACTAATATTGTGTAAGAAGTTACTTAATAATTAATAAAAAGAAAGGATTTCTTTAAGTATCTACATTTTAATATATATCCATGAAATATTTAAACCTCCAAAATTCAACAAAAAATACAAAGTAGATTCTTTAATACATAATATACTATGCAAATACAAATTAAAAAATGTAGGTATTGAACTAAAAACTTGAAATTTACTTGTTAAATAATATTATTACTTATTAGGTAGGTAATCACAAATTTTTATTTAAAAAAATATTATTCCTACTGGTATTGATGCAATTTTATACATTTTTATTAACTATTTTAACGTTTTAAGATTTTCAATCATTTACTGTTTGGTGCATAAACAGATATTGCGTAAAATATCAATATTTAGTTTATTTAATATATTTGTCACTACTAAATAAATTGAATTTAGTATAGATCATAATAATTTAATTAATGAAGTTTGAACAAATAACATCTTCAGTCTTTTTACGGTGGATTAATTTATTATTTAATAAGGGAAAAATCTACTACAATTTTAATAAAATATGTTTTGAAATTTGTAAAATAAGAAAAAAATCTTAGCCCATGTAAAAAAAATATTTGCACCGCTCTGCCCCCCCCCCCCCTGAAAAAATTCTAGTGCCGTGCTTGTGGTTGAAGAACATTCGAGCCAAATTTTTAAAAACATTTTTACGGTGTAAAGCAGTAAAACATTCAATATCGATAATCTTATATAATTATATCTATTGACACTCATGTATTTTTGTTTTTGATGTAATTTGTAATTTAAATAATTATATTTACATGGCATGATCATACATTTTTTTTGAAGCGTGGATATAATAAAATTAGCGTTTAGTATGTTTATGCAGACAACCGCGGAATATTGGTAGGTATATTAGTTTAGTCTTAGTGAGGGAATATTGCGTATAAAAAACATTACATAGTTCTTCGTTGAATGTTAACTTTATTATTGACACACCTACTGTTACTAGAATCTGAGATTTTGGTTTTTTTCATTGATTTTTAAGGGTAAGTTGTTGCATGCGTTTATGTCTAGCGACATGTTGAATATTGTATTTTTTTTTTTTTTTTTTTTTTTGACAGAAACTTTAAGACCCTATTACTTTGCAAAAAAGTACAACATTATAACAAGAAAAAATATCTTTGCAAAAATGCGATGACGAGCACTTCAGTTAATACATTTTGGCATTTTGTTAATGACAATTGGTAAGGATAACAAACTACACGGAGTTTGAACGAAAATTAAACTGTTATTTTGAGTAGATAATTTCCAGAACAAGAAAATATTATCGTGTTTATTGTCGTTATACTAGATAAAATTAATCTATTTTTTTTATATACAGTACGTGACAAATTGACACACGAGTGCACGACGAAAGATCGTGAAAAAAACGACTGAACGGGTATCTTCATCGATAAATCGATAAATTAAATCAAATATGACGAGATAAAATCGATTGAGCCATTACGTCCTTGGAACACATTACATAGTATAAAAATTAATAATAACTTTTCAAACACGTTTATTTAGAACACATTAAAAAAAAAAGTTACAAAATGTTACTTAAAAGCAAACAGAGTACCTAAAAAAACCCCAAAAAAAGCAAAATTTAATTTCGTGCGTTTGCTTCTAAGTAATATAAATCAAATTTATAACTGACATAGCTTCGTTTTAAAGCAACAGAAAAAAAGCAAATGCCTTTAAAATCTGTACTCTAGTAATATTTAACTGTAATAATATAGCCTATAGCAGTGGTTCCCCAAACTTTTTTAATTCACGCATCTCCAAAAATAAAAAAATTCAATCGCGCCTCTCTTGAATAAATGAAAAAAAATTTTTTATTAGTGTATAGTATCTACTAAATTAGTACTTATAGTGAATATGTAAATGCAGTATCTATAATTTAAAAGTAACAGGTCCTGCGGAATATTTGAATCTACGTTCATCGTTTCTGCTTTCAAAATCTTAGTAGGTACCTACACCTATTTGTATAAAAATCGCGGACGGTAATTTATTCAATACATGGGCAATCTATCTTAATATTTTGTTATTCATCGATAAGTTTGATTTTACAGTAATACATCATGTACGATGTACATGTATTTATTACAATTGCATTATGCATTACGCATTAAATTATTATTTATTACTTACTAGTTACTGCTGTAATGTTTACGTAAATTCAATAACTAAACGTTACATAAATATTATGTCTATTGTGTGTTAATCATATAGGTAAAGAATTATCAGTTATTACTCTTTGGTATAAAATCATTAAACAATGGCATATACCTATTTATATTGATTTACTCGCAGTTATCGAACCACAAACTAAATATGTTTAATTGATATTAATTATATACTTATAACTACTTAAAAGAAAGAAATGAAACAATTAAAAAGTTTTATTTTATGTAATCTTAATTGTCTTTATTATTTTGTGTTTGGTATTATAGATAGGTACATATAAATATATAATATTTTAACTTTTAGTTATAAAACGAGATGTGAAAAGTGTATCTATGGGTATTCAGATATTATTTTTATACGGTAGATCACTCGCAGACAGTTTATATAACTTGTTTATTTTAGATTGTGATCTAGGTGATTAATGGATTGGTTTTATAAAACAGTAGTATAAAAACCATGATGGTCAAAATAGATCAGGTTTTGTTTACCTTCTCCAAATAAGAATCATGATTAACCACAGTTTTAAAGGAGTTGAGTGTTTTTTTGCAATGTTTCATTAAATTTTGGAACAATGGAAGTAAAAATGATTCAACTTTGAAGGTGGTTTTGTTTTTTGGTTCTATATAGTTATAATACCTAATACCTACTAAATTGGATTATGTAGTAGCATTTTCTAGACATTTTGTAACTTGTAGTATTTTTAAAATGTTTTAATTCTTATTTATATTTTTACGTATTTATGGACATTTTAAATTTTTAGGTATCAACTATAAGTTATAATGGTTTTTATTAAAATGAACGAATTAAAAAAAAAATAATAATCATAATTTCTATTAGAGGCGTTATCTCAGAGGTAGGTACCTATTTGTGTATTTAAAATACAACATTATGGTTAGATTTTTAAATTGGTTAGTTTTATAAATTAATATAGAATAGTGACTTATTGTCTTACTGGTCTATGATATATTTGATTAAAAAAAAAAAAATGTTTTGTTTTTAAATTGAATAAAATTATTCTGAACGAAGTAAAAACACTGTACCTATTTATTATTTATTCAATATAATATGCGGATAGTAAGTTCTCAAAAAAATTTAATATCTAAGTTCTAATATAGTAATAAATAATATACATAATATAGAAATTATAGCAAGAGAAGATGTTAAAAATACTATAATAACAAATAGTACAATAGATATTGTATAAAAGTAATAAATTTAATTACATTTTTACGAATATTTAAAGACTGCTAAAAGTAATCAAAACCAAATTTATAATTCGCAATCATTATAAGATTGACAGTACAGTTGTTTATAATGTAGTTTTTATTGGAGAACATTTAACGAAAAGGTTTTGGGTCATCTGTATTGATGGAAATTCATGAAAAGAAATGGAATGGAATTCACCATTTAAAAATTTCAGGTAGAGTTTGTGGCTTACAAAATAATTATGCGTATTAGACAAAAAAATTAAAATTACATCTTCCAGAAGCGTCTTCAGTTGGTTGAATGCATAACGTTGAACTCGCATTCATACACACCCACATACACACACACACACACACACACACACACACGTCTCGTTATGGCTTGCTTATATGGGTGTCGTTCGTCGATTAAATAATATAATATGTACACATAAATGCGTATGACGTACATGTCTCTCATATACCTACCTACCTACCTATTATTATAATTTTTTTAGTCATTATTATTTTTTATTATTATGTATTATATTATGTGACGGCGGCAATATAGCTTCTCTGGCGTTGCAGCAGCAGCACAATGCATTTCCCTTCCAGCGATTCGGTTATGTTTTTTCCGTCATCATTGTTATTTTCTACGGTTCCGTTTTCCGCCGGCTTTCCGGGGGGGACGCTCACTGCACGGGGGGCACCAATCGCGGGCGGAGGAGAAATGCGGACCGCGGGCCTCCGCTCCTCGCGAACCGTGCCGACGTTATTTGGTCCGCGTCTGTTAACCGTGTCGCTTGCCGTTCACGGGTGTTTCGTCGTCGATCTCGGAGATCACCATAATACACATTAATAATACTAATATTCAATCGTACGGTGACTGATCGTACGACGCATCAACCATCAACCAATTGTATAAAATCGTTTACGAGTACGTGTGAAACGCGCGAAACATTCAAACGGACGTCGTCCCAGTTTCAGCGATCGGTCGGTCGTTACTTGTATACGCGGTAAACGCGTTCCTACGTTCAGACCGGACCGCGTTCGGCAGCAGGTGCTGGCCCTGGCCGTCGGGCGGCGGTGATAACGCGGCGGCGGCGGCTACGACGGCGATCACAACAATACGACATGAATCAGTTGTTGTGCATTGGTGACCCGAGTCAGAACGTCATGGCCGAGAGCAAGGGATCCCTTATCGCCAAATCCGTATCCAAACACGCTGGAAGGGCCAAAGAAAAGGTTAGACGATTTATTAGTTTAATCGTTTATTACGTGTTAAGTTTAAGATGTTTTTATTTTTTATTTCGTCGTCGTGTCATATTCGTTATAGATATTAATATATTATTGTTCGTAAAGGTATTGTTTGTTACCGAAGAATAATGGGTATACGGCTAAGGATTTATCGTTTATATTAATATTATAGCGTTATCTACGTCGTCACGGAAATAATTAACTTTTTGTGAATTCTGTTTGCAATCAATGCATTGCGATGATTTTCATGCGACCACATTGACCATATTCTTCGCAGTTATTTTATTATTCGTTAGTTTAGTCGTATCACGTCCATTTTGAAAAAACCGAGGATTCTTGGTTTGGCTCTTCTTCTCTTAAGAAAATCGTGATTTTTTCGTCGGAAGTGGTGAATTGACACTTACCGAAAACAACCCCTTCAATAACGTTGTACGAGTACGTCGGTCGGGAGGGTGGTACAAAAGGGGTCACGAATAGTTTTTGTTTGAATTTTACCACCCCCTCGTAGTCAAAAACTGGAATAACGCTTGTATTTCAGCCGTATGCTTATTTTTTTTTTTTTTTTAATATACGATGTAAAAGTGCATTTTGTAGGTATTTTAATATATTAATAAAAAAGTAAAAATATTACAAAAAGTTTTCTTAAAAATATTTATAATTTATCACTTACGCTATTTATTAGGTTAGGAGGTACATTTCCACTGGAACGTTACCAACTACCAATACGATATAATATATGTAATATGTATACTATAATATATTATTGTAATTAGCCATTAGGTATCAACGAGACACATATTTAATCGAATTAAGTACTTATAACGTGCGAGTGTATAACTATTGATTTTTCCTACATTTAATTCGTGTTTTTTAAGTCGATTATTATAATTCAATTTCCTTGTTACGTCGTTCAAATTATCAAACCTTATTTTAACGAAACACAGAACTCAAATTGGGCAGTGTAGGAAATACCAAATGTGCAGTTGATTTAACGGATACGAAAAGTTATTAGTTACTTATGCACAATAAAGTAGTAATTTAAATATATTTATTTAAATTTCAATAGATACTTATATAATATATATTATCATAGTTCCATATCTTAATACCATTACATAGACTATTGGTCGCTCAAATCAAAACACCTTTGTTTGTAGGGTGGTATAATGAATAATCTTCAGATTAAGAGTTAATGGCTACTATATTCAATATTATCTTATTATCCCTTAGGTACACATCTAAAACAATTTATTATTTTATGAGTAGATCGGCATTGGTTGAGCGTTTATATTAATCTGCAGTAGTCCTGGGATTGTCACATTTAATCATCATAATGGTGTGTAATACGGTTGCAGTATGGTTCTAACGAATTTCGTGCATTTCAAAAGCCGATTTGGCAGTTTAACACGATGGCAATAACCTTACAGGCGGTATTGTCGGGAGATTCGGCGGCGCGGGGCGGGTGCTTTAAGAAGAAAATTCTTCAGGTCGAATGACCGTTTCGCTTTGGACTGTCCAAAATTTGGCGACTGGCCAAAATGTATTTCTGAACCGTCTGGTTGACGAATCGTATAGTGCTTTGCACCAAAAACTGTGCACACAACAACGCATGATAATGTCACCTCAAAAATCCTCGTATTTTTCATATTTTTTTTTTCATTCTCTCCTCTGGTTCTATTAATCCGCAGTTTCCTGCATATGATAATGTACATTTAGGTGGATACTTATATAATCTGTAGTGGAGTTAAAAAGATGGAAATTAAATATATTAAACGTATATTTATCCAAATTTAGAATTTTTCGACTACACGTTTGTTTTTATTACGTACTACACATCACAGCCATTACTTAGTCTGCCTTATTTTCACCATTGTACAGAATGCAATATTCTAAAATACTATTCTCAGAAAAGATATTTGAAATGGGAAATTACAACTTTATTTTATATAATTTAGATGCCCATAATATGTATCTAACTCCATTTTATTACAATTTTATTAAATTATCTACAGCATTTTTTGTTAATAAAATATATAAGTTATATTTTTGGTTTTATCTGATTTATTCCGAAAGTGTATAATAATATAGCATAATACGTAAAATGTGTTTATTTTTTTAATTACAACAATTCACGCTCGTCTATGGTTTGAAACTCTTAAACAACATATATATATATAGTAACATGATATTATTTCCAAGGTGAAAGTATAATGTCTTAGAACAATGCATGTGAAAACAAACCTTTTAATATTTTGCAAATCTTCTTCGAAATATATTTTTTCAAGTGTTTCTGAGTTGAATATTTTAGGAGAGGTATAACATAATTTATATAAAATGTACGTATGGCGTGTAAAGCGCTTTCTTACATATTTTATCGTTAATATAACCTGTTATATTATTTATGTGTTTTTATGTAAATTATTATTATTGGTATTTGCTATTAGGTTAATTAACCTAATCGGATTAATATAGGTACATTAACTAATGTTGTTATTTCAAATACTTTTATAATTAATTGGCAATTGCTTAACAAATTTTATGCTGTTTAGAAATAAAGAATACGTAAGACGGGAATATGAACATAATGTAGAAAAATAAAATGTTAAAAATATTCATTATTTGTATTTGAATGTATCAAAGTTCGGAATTAATCCTAAATAAATTATGATACAATTTTTTTTATTAATCATATTTTAATTATCTGTATGTATAACCTTGTTTTATCGGTGATCTTGCTTAGTTTATTAATTTGACCAATGATCAATCCATTTGTAATAGGTAGGATAAAATACTTGGTACATTTTCGAACGTGGATTAAACTGCTCTCTAAACTTTTTTAATATGTTTAAGAATCAGATCGAGATTAATTTATACTATATCTTAAAAAAAAAAAATTATTTCTGTAACCAATGGCAATTATTAAAAAAAAAAAAAAAAAATTATATTACATTTTTGTGAATTCGAATGAAATTCATGCATGAGTCACCACATAGTAATCTATTAAAAAAAAACTTTAGATACTACTTACGTCTCAAGGAATAGGTGTGAAAAATTTAATGCTAATTGGTTCAGTAGTTTTCGAGTCTATAAGCCCTATCCAAACGTACATTAGTTTTTTAAATGTAAATAGATTTAAAATCCAAAAAATATTTAGGTAAAACTCAAATAAATAGTTAATTTAGAAAAACTTGTTTAATGTTTATTTTTTGTTGTATTGTTTTAATTCATACTTTTCTTCTGTGAAATATGGTAATAACAGCTAATGATAATTATAATCGAAAACGAAGTGTACTTAATTTAAAATATTATATAGTAGGATTTGAAACAAATACAAAAATAATTTATTTTGTATAGAAAATGTAATATTTGTTTTTATTTAAAAACAAAATAGTGGTATCTATGTATTGAGCATTTAATTTGTTATCATTCATTAATAATAACTTATTACAGTATACACTAAAACAATGTTAAGGTTATTATAGTTTACTCAATTATACCCTTTAATACAATATCGAAGACTGAAATGGCTGTTTGTAAAATATTATGTTTTTCGTTATTGTATATTTTGCATATTTAGTAAAATTATTATTTTTTTTTAAAATTAATATTAAAAAAAAAAAATGTTATTTATTAGATTTCATCTTTTTGATTACACTTGATCGCCTTATGTTGTCTATAGTGACTATGACCAACGAAACTTATTTGTGGAATTCGAATTATGAATTAGTGTATTGCATTGAATTTTAATTGATATATAGACTACGAGAATAAAATACTAAATATTGATGTGTTTATTACGATGAATGTTTCCAAAGTTAAAAATGTGACTTATTGTTTATATAAATTATATATCCTTTTACCTACCAATCAATATTATAAGTTTAAATAAGTTGTATTATTAATATTGTAATATCAGTTTTTACGTTTACAGTCAGACTTGATTTTATTGCTATTTGAATTGATGTTTATGTTTTAGAATTTTGTTCAATTTGTAATGTGTATACTATAGACTTATATATTTTAAGAGACTGTATGACCTTGACAAAATAGAAACGTGCAATTAAAAGTGCGAGGGAATATCATGCACTTTTGCTAACTTTCTATTAAATGCGATCATTGTTATAAATTATTGTTGTTCACGTAGCTTGTTTATATTTATATACTATATACGTGGTCCACGACTACAGGTCTTCATTCGACGAATGCGGTTATTATATCATATTTATTATGATATCTTATGAGTTTATGACTTAAATAATTTGTTGGCAACTAGATTATTATTGTAATATCGTGCACGTTGCAGCGATAGTCGATTGTACCTATCGTTTTATTATAACTATTAATTTGACCCTAAAACTTCAAATGGAAATTAGATCTTGAAATTACATAGATTTTTATATTTTTTTACAATCGTTTAGTTTTAATGATGTATATAGAGGTGGGATGGGAGGTATTTATATTTATATATTTATACATTACCTACATATATATTATATCGTATGATTGTTATCTATACGCTTCGAGTTTAATATGAAATACATAAATAACCATTAAGTATACCCCTAAATAATGTAAAAAAAAAAAATAGGAAAAAACAGCATAATGTTGTAATTCGTTAACGGTAATACTTAATGTTTTGGAGTACCTTCTTTTGCGTTTATACCGTTATACTATACATTGTACAGTGTACATAGACAACTTGACGGTAGTGATTTTTTTTTTATAGATTAATTGATTTATTACCCTTTTTTTATATAGACCTTACATATTCCTGGCATTTTTGCGTGCAATAAGTACGAAAACGCAATTACCTATAATATTTATTATGTTATGTTATAGGTGTATATTTAAAAATCGTAATGTAGACATAGTGAATCTATAATAGTAGTGTTAGAATTTTCTCAATAGTGTTTGAAACTTCGATTCCTCTCCAGACAAATTTGAGTGATATAAGAAAATAATCGTGTAAAAAAAAATTATTTATAAAATACAATTTTCCGTTTTTACGTTTTTACATGATTCGCCACAGCAAGGTACAGTAGTTATAGTATACTGCGCGTAGACATCGCAAGTCGTAACAGGAACTCCTCGTAAATATAGGTTCAGAAACCTCTAAATTACCCTCTGGATATTAGTTGGAAGAGAAACCGTGTTGGTCGTACGTCGGACCCCACTGCAGTGGTTCTGGTGCCGCGGCAGTGAGACAGGTTTTCTTTGCACACGCGCGTTCTCTATAAATGGCATTCCACATCTTATACTTCATGTCTATCAGCCGTTGCCGTTTCCTTGTTATCGTCGGCCAATCTTCTCCCGCAATAAGTGGGTTATTCACGAGGATGAAACTTCCGTGTGTAATATGATGATAATAATATACGCTTTTAACGGGGGCGACGGAAGAGAAGTGCACGAAGTATAAGAAAAGTGAAATTCGGCTCCGAGGTGCAATCCATCGTATATTATTGTGACTCCGTAGTTTTTCAAAATATGAAGCGTGTATATTTTATAGTTTATTAAATATGCGTGGTATTCGGTCATAACATAGGCTGTATTTTTTTCCATTCGCCATTTCAGTATATTGTACATCCATGCTTTGTAAAACAAATTTTTAAATATATTATTATGTACCTTTGAGGTTTACTCACGGAAAATTCGTTGTTTATACAGTATTATATATATTTTACTAAATAACAGTATTTCGTGTATATTGTTTACAAAAATAGTTGTCCGGATGACCAGATATGTATCTTATTCTTTGTTTAGATATGTACCTATTAATTATCATACGAACTAAAACCCAGCTTGTGTTAGTTGTCTGCAGTAACTTTAAATGTGTTTTATTTGAGTATATGTTATTAGTATCGACCAACCATACAAACATAATATAAATGTATATGTAAATATTATGTTTAACGTTTAAAATATCAATGTGTAGCTTTTCATCTGTATTAAGTATAATTTATACTTATGAGTTAAATTCGTTCAAGATAACTTGGTTGTATATATTATTATAATATCATGTACTAGTGTAATAATATAACTTACTAATGACGTACTTAAACGTACTTGAGTCTTTCACATTGCAATACAATTATTAGAATTTACCTGTGAGATAAATCGTAAACACTAAGCAAACACGATGCAGTTGACTGCAACGACACACTATCGAAGCCACATTTCTATTAAGGTGACGTCGTACATTAATCAGGGGTTCGAAACGTATCGTTCTGAGTTGTGACGCAGTTTTTACAACCTTAAATTTACTATTCAGACTGTATTTTATCGTTTTTCCTCAAGTAAGCACTATATAATATATATACATATACTTATTAGCTATTAAACTATACCTATATCTTTCATTCCGGTTTAAAATTATAAGTGGGGTTAATTACTGCTCTAAAAATATAAATGACTTTGCGTAAATTATTTACTACAATATAGTATATAGGTATTATGCACTACGTTAAATGTTTTAAATATAATATGTAATTTTGTATAGTTTACAATTTACAATTTAAATAGTAATTATTCTATATAGTATTGCGTGGTTTACTTTTTGAGTTATGCAACTGTAATTTGTATAGTCTTTTGAAATGAAAATATGTTCCTAATTCAAAAATATTGTGCACTTATGGCCCAAGGTCATTATACCGTTTTCCTCTCAAGACTGGTAGGTATACATTTTTCGTTCGATAAATATAATTAAAATTAAGACACTCAATGTTGTGATTCAAAACTGAAATTCCTGAGTAACTATTATGTGTAATGTATATATGATAGTATTATGTTTGAAAATTAAGCAGTAGATATTCTTAATATGCTTAATATGTTCATACAATATACTGTGTGATATCGAACTTTAAGAACTCTGTCGAATAATTTCAGAGCGTGGGAAATTTTTATAAATTGTTATTTCTTTACTTATCAGAGTATGCTATTGATGCAACTACATAAAATTGTAACATTATTTAGGATTTGTGTCAGTGGGTGAAAGTTCAGACAGTCATTGACCCTGCTGTAACAACTGTTTATTCTTTCTACAAACAAACTATTAAAATTAAATATTATAATTAATTGTAGAATTAGTAAATCAAATGGTTTGGTTTTTTCTAAATAGTTTTTAGATACAAGTTTAAGTTGCAATAATAAGGCATACCTATTCTATATGTTTTTAATTAAATTGTAATAATTGACGTTCAAAAACTACCAAGGTCATCCATTTCTAAAAATAACAACTTATAAATTTGTAGTAATTTCTTCGAACTAAAAAATACAATTTTTATGATATTTTCGTTCTTTATTTTTTATAAGAAATTATCTAAAAATGTTAACTTTATTGCGTATGAAATTAGTTGACTTATAATTTATCGATAAATATTCATTTTTATTAATTTTTTTTTACTTAATTGTTTTGGTTTTGTAGTATGTATATTTGCCTAAAAGAAATATATCATGTATAATGATAACCTAAAACTGTATTAAAATTCCGTAGTACATACTCAATTTCTAATATAATAAATATTTTGAAAAATCTTTAAAAATCCACAATCTCATTAATAAATTATTAAAATCGAATGATATGTGCAAATTGCATGTATTTTTAGCTTAAAATCTTGTTTTAAATTTTTTTTTTTTGTGAAATGATTGATGCTATGAGATAAAATTGTTATACTATACTGTCATTATAAAAATCAAAGTAATAAATAGCAAAAAAAAAAAAATTATTTTTAACTCCATAAAATATTTTTATTACTTTTTATGTCAATAAATTATAATTTATAACTTTTATAAGCTAGGTACATATTATTTAATAATTGCATTATATGATAAACTAAATTATATTAATAGAAAAAAATATTACAAATTAATAAAAAAGTTCTTCTAAACACAAATTTATAAAATAATTTGCTTTATTATTTTTAGTTTTTACCCTTTTTATAATTTAATTTATATGACATACTGATTATATTTTTTTAATACTATTATAATAGATGCATAAAAATAAATGTAAGTACCTATATAAATACATATTTCTGGAGAAATATTTTTTATAATATTAATATTTATTTTAATGTTGTCTAGCATTTTTATAGAAACATTTTTACAATGTCTGTAATAAAAGTCTTTATATATCAGCTATATTCAGTTAAAATACTATCAGTTTGATTAATATAGTATAAAAAATAATGTGACTCATTTGTAATTTGTGTAATATATAATTTTTTTCGTATAACAATTATACTGCTGAATCTCTTGGCGCTGAACGATTTAACAATAATATATTATTTATTAAGTAGTAATCACATTACAACTGACATAGGTTATCTATAGTTGGTCAAAACAGAAGCTGTATATTGTATGTATACGTACAACTATCGATAGCGGAAACCGTTATTCGAAAATCCCGTTTACACAAAACCGAGCTGGTGTACTGTTTCTTAACTGGCGCAAGACTACGTTATTATGTAAATAATATGTTCATGTAGTATTTATATATATACTCATAATTTTTACTATTTTAGTTGATAGGTAAATACATCTGCTATGTAAAGAACTCGGTACACATACAAAAATATGACGTTCAATTTAAGATGAGCTACGCTGTATGTGTTTTTTCATTATTTTTTATTTAACGTAATCGGTACAACACGCGGGTGAAAAACCTCGTGGAGCTAATATTTCCTAAACCAAGTGTCTCGACTTCGAACATTTGGCATCTCTTTGCATTACAGACGGCCAAAAATAAAAAGCCAATTCGTTGAACTTTTTTTATCTCATAGTGCGCGTATATAAATATATACAATATATATATATTCGTATTTGGGAATATTATACGTATGAACACACATACACATACTTTTATAAAAAAAATTTCTAAATAAATTTAATGTTAAAGCTGCTACAAATTAATTTTATAAGTTCCTTTGTATGTGAACTTGATTTTTCGGGTTTAAAATTTATTTTATTAAATTAAATATAAAAAAAAATTTGCAGTTGTATATATATCTAGGTAATGCGTTGTAGAGAAAATAAATCATTTTAAAAATAATATAATTTGGCGCCTTTTAATTGAACGCTCTCGATATTAAAATAAGACGTGTGTCTGTTAGAAAATGTAATACTGTATTTTTGTGACCTCGCGACGGCCCATGTATTTATTTTTTTGTCTCATTTCTCTACGAATGGTTGCTATGTAATTTTTAGGTACATCCGATTTTCAACAGTTGTGTTAAAAAAATTTAAGGATAGTGTACGGGCGGTGCATAGATATCCACCTATAATATATAATATATACCTATATAATAATCCAGTCAACGACCTCACAATATTATGCTATAGGAGTTTGCAGTCCGCGTCCACAATAATATTCCTAACGGATGCCTTATCGTCAATCGTACGTGAGAGGTCTAACCACCTGCTCATTTTGCGCGTCAAACTGAACGCATTGGAAATTTATGACACTATTTCGATGACGACCGGCGCGTAACAGTTATACGAGTATCTAGCCCAATCGACGCCATTATATATTATATTATTATTTTATGAAATGCTTGATGTTCGGGTGTTATTATATTATATATTTTATACCACTATAGTTTAAAGGAATTATTATTGTATAGTATCGTATCTTTTATATATTATTATAGCACATCGAATGTCTATATATTTATAACATGATTCAAACGAATAACTGTTTTAAAAAAATACTCGAAACGTATGGGCTATTTAAAATTGTCTATACAATTTAATCGCACGGGTGTATACCATAATTTGTATAATGTATAAATAGTAAATACTAAATAGCCACTAAAATACCGGTATACATATTATTTGGTTAGTGGCTACCACCTACCTTATAGATACCTGCAGACTATAGTCGTTTGCTGTTTTTCCGTTCGTCAATACAGTAATGTGAGGTCATTGTTGGTATATATGTAATATGTATTATAATATCCACTCGTACACAAAAGGCGCACCTCCATTTCATGGATATATATATATATATTTTAACATAGGTACCTATGCGCCTACTTACATACGTTGTTGCATCAAGGACGAAACCTACACGCATATTTCATATTTCGTTATTTTTTATTTTTTTTTTGTCGTTTCGTTGTATACACCTATCAGTGCATACGCAAAATATTCATTTTATATATAGAAAATACTTAAACTTGATCAAAACTGTTTATGTATATTATTTTAATGTATTTAGGCATTAATTAGACATAATTTATATTATAATACGAGCAATACTGTGTACTTATTTCCTGATTCTGTTGTACATTTGTTTTTCGAAAATTACACTAAGTCGTCAAATGTGGACATATACAAGGAGCACGTGTGGACGGATGTCACGTGGGTGAATCATCCCATATACAGTTAAAGAAGTTATTATATCGAAACTAGTTTTTAGTTTTTCTTTCTAAGTCCTTAAAAGGTGATGAGGTAAATTCTTGGCGTGCGTACGGCGTCAGGGCGTGTCTGGATGTATACTCGTGTACCACTGTCATTTGACTGTATAGTATTAACACGTAATTGTTTTTAATTGTCGATAGATAATATGAAACTTTGTTATTGCTATTCGCTTTAATAGCTCCAATGTTGTTCGATCAAAATGTAATAGAATTTTGAATATCTTTAAAACTAAAAGTTTTTAATTAAGTTTAATAATAGTATAAAAAGATTAGAAAAACACAGTATTCTAAACCCGGAAAATTATTTTTAATATGAGTTTCATATCCATGAATTATATCATTATTTATAGTGTAACATACCGTTGTGTCGATAACACAGTAGATAGGAAAAATATTATCTAATTACTTAAAAAATATTATCATAATAAACTATTAATTTAATGTATATATATGGTGTATACCTTAAATATTTTACTATATTTAGTTTCATTACCTATATCCTACAATATTACAAAAATATCATTTTTATGTTAATTTAACATAAGCATATTATTTAGGTTTATTATTCATTTCTATTATTTTATATAATGTACATTGTGCGTTATTTTTATATTATTTTTTTTTTAATAATTTTTAGTAAAAGAACATAAAATATAAGATTCTCAGATCGCACTTTACTGATCTTATCGCATTCTTTGTTTTTAAGATTAACATACCTAACAAATATTATCGTGAGTTGTAAAATATGTTTATTGTTTGACGCCTTTACATAATATATGTTTACGTTTGAATATTGGATGATGTACCATCATAATATTATATATAAAAGTATAAAGTATTGAACGGATTTTCGTGAGTTGTATTTATATTTTTGAACCTAATACACGGTAAAAGTTAACGCAAATATTTGAAAAAATGTGTAAAATTCGTCAGTTTAAAAAAAAGACCTAACAATTCCGTACACACGTTCAGATATACATCGCCGCTTATGTATGTATTAAATGTATATATACACAGTATACACACACAATCCGCAACTTTTCATCGCGGGATGAGAATATAATGCTTATACACATCGTTGCGACGAGAAGGGCTCGTCGGTGCGCGCGTGGCCTATAGTTATTTTGGGTGCATAGAGACGTAATGGCAGTCGGCTGAATGGTATGTCCAGCGAACACCGGTCTAAATTTAATTTTCCCTGGTCGTCTGACTGGCTGTGCACAGTTATATTATAGTATAGTCGTGCACCGTTGTCAATATTGGCCTGTGTTAAATTACCTCGTGTCCTGCATAAAAAGTCACGTGTGAATACGTATACGAGGAAAAAAATTGTTATTAAAATATAATCGATGTATAGCTGTACATTATATATATTATGTTGTAGTAGGAACCGGTATTGAAAATGTGGCGAGTACATAAAAATCGCAAACATTTTTTTTTTGTTCATTTTATTCGTAATAACTCGAATGAACCGTTTATACAGATCCGTTGAAATACTGAGGAGGATATTGAATGTTATATTATTATATGTAATTTGCTCAATCGCTCCTAGATTATATTCTAGCAGATCTTAGTATTCTTTAGGTACGTGTAAAGAAATTATCAGTGAATTTATTATGATTCGATTGTGATTTTATATAAATATTATGTTTATAGTTGTTTTAAAAAAACCAATTATAATATTATAAAATCGTTATGACATATTTCCTTCGTATTTAATTTTACAACCATTATTGTAACGATGTTGGTTGTAATTTGGAGTAAAATGCACTGATTTTTAATAATTTCTTACGTTCAATGCCCATATTTGGTATGTACTTATGTTCAAAATAACGTGTAATTTTTATAGATAAATATAGATAGGTGTACCTTAACTGCAACAACCGTACTTATGGATAATATATAATATTTATAATGATTTAGATATTATTAATTAATAAGTTACTGTGTATACTAATGGATTATTTCGTAAAAACTATAATTCAGCCAACAAATTAGTGAAAACATAATACCCATACTACGAAAAAATCAAACAAACAAAATGTAATCGTTATACGTACTTACAGTTGATAATTAGACAAATTAGACAATAAGTAACTAAATTCATAAATTCATGCCTATTAGTTACCGATATAAATTTTCTTTGTAATATTTCGTTATTATTGTTTTTCTTATCGTTTGTATTGTTTTTTTTTTATTAATCGGGAGAAACCATAAGACATAAGTTGTAATCAGTGTATTTTGTTATCATTAAGTATCACAAATGTACTATTTTTCGATATACATGAATATAAATATATAGGTACTACCTATACATCTATGGTTTTTTTAAAATACAATAAATCAAAACAAATTTATAAATCTCACCTAGAAAATAAGTTATTTATATAATAAACACAATCAATGTGGGGTGATGAGTGTAAGGTATATTATGTTAGATATAAATTATTTTACAAAATATTATGCTACTAGAATGTTATTATTTCAAATGCTAATCACTATATATGATTTTACGATCTTAGTTTATGTTTTCTATAAAAGTACACGGCTTCATCAATAAAATGGCCAACAATATACTGCATGGATACTATATAATGGCTATTATACGCGTGTAGTGTTTGTGTATACACACACTTCATAAGCAACTAATAAATATCAATTATTTTGACGTTTATTTCGAAAGAGGACGCACTTTAACAAACAGGATTATATCGTTAACAAATACTAAATAGTTCTTTCCGCGTCTAAAATATAGACTGGACCACGACGTTTTCTTTGCCATCCAATGCATTTCAAATTACAATTATTGAAAATTGTTACTAACTTCATCGCTTAACATCAATTGTAGTCTTATATATGTGTCGACAATATGCATTTTGTGAATTGTCGTTTTTTTCAAACCATTGGTAAAGTAAAGGAGACCGTGGGATTTAACCCCTAAAATGAATTAGTCTATTCTTAAAAAAAAAAAATCATATTCATGTATATTATTTTTGTAATTAATGTTGGAACGATTTGTTATTACTTTAAAATTATTTATAAATTGGTCTACTTTTTTGTCATTAGTTTTTATATTTATCGCCCTCAACTGCTTACTCCGAAAATAAAAATATTTTATGTAGTTAGTGAATTATTGATTAATAATAATTAAAAGGTTTTTGATTTTCTTGTTTTTTTTGTATCATAGAAGTATTATTTTTTTGAATAATATTATTTATCAATAAATTAATTTTTATTCCTTATATTATGTTTTATATTGTATTATTATTTTAGATTATATATTGTAAAATAAGTATTATACTATTTTTGGTAAAGAAACAAACATATTTAAAATATTAATATGGGAATGTGATTATGAAAATTTGTTTGATTTTTCAACTATGAGCTTTGTTTAAAAAAAATGTACGCTCTTCTTCTAAAACTTGTCTCTATTCTTTACTTACAAATGTAACATAGTATTAGAATATCATTATTATATTACTGAATATTTGGCTTCGTCTTCAAATGTGATTTATGTTAACACGATTTTGATGCTTGTTTTACATCTAGGTTACATTATACCTTGAATCGTGTTTATATCTACGGCAAGTACAGTAGTTTCCAGTGTATATTGTTTAAATATGTACAAGTGTCATTAAAAATCATTACCTAATTGCAAGAGTACGTTAAAACTTTGTGAAATTATTTTTATTTTTGTTATATGTAGGCAAACGATAGTTTTACACTTTTGTGTGGTACAATAATAATATCATTTGATATTATATTAAGTATTATTATTATTATTAAAACGTTATCGGCGTTATTTAAATACGCCGATGAATACGCCTTCACAACTCATAATCATAATATTTACAATAATTATGTACATATAATATAATGTCAGCGTTTCGTTTTAACGTGTCTATAAAAGGTTTTAATTTCTATGAGAGACATGTGTTTTATTTTACTCCAGGATCCGTTGGACTGGAACACGTCGCGTATAGTCGGTTCCCCCCATTGATCATGCTTCGTGTATTATTTTATTATAATCTGGAGTAGGGTCGATGGCGTGTGGTGATGTGGTGTGGTATTACACAATGTCATTTTATATTTTTCTGAAAATTCATTTCTAAATATTTTTAATTTGTTATAAAATAACGTTGATCCGACACTTCTACTTTGTATAATAATAATTGAGAGTCCCACGTGCGTGGTTGCCTATATACGTAAAAAACCCACGTTTGAACGAAAATAAAATAAAAATAAACGTAGGCGCCCAAAAAAAAAAAATTGCGCAATATATTACGGGTAGGACGAGGAGGTATGAGCCACGTACACAACGGATGGATAAATATTATAATAATTTATCGTTTAAGAACAAAACTTAATATTTAAAGCATCGTAGATTTTGCTATAAGTGAAAGTTGGTCGGTACGCTATTTTACATATTATTATATAGGTGTATAATACTAGAACTAGTTGTGTTTATACTGTGTACTGTATACACAAAATACAAGAAAGTACCTATATATATTATATTAGACGACCTGATATATGTCATGCATACGATTCTATTTATTATACAAGGTGATTTACGAAGCATGGTTGATGCTCATTCTCATTGTATATTTAATTAACTGTGCACTAGTTTACATTCTAACTTGTGGAATTCGTGTTAGTACTCGAATACTATATTTTTCAATAAATACTTAGATTATTAATTTATGACATTGACTGTCTTAACGTTCTAAACTATATTTTAGAATTTTCGATAAATTGTATAAATGTGTAAATTATGTAAATTTAATAAATTGTATTTTTATTATCTTTATAAGTTTTAGGTAATTTTATACATGAGACATTTTATGATATTATTTTATAGGTGTATTATAACTTAAAAAACTTACTAATATTTACAAATATAAGTTTTGATTTTGGTATATTGAAATTAACTATTCAACTGATTAAGATTCAAGATTTTCTTTAAAAAACTTATCATCAATATTATAAGACACTCCTTAAATACCATAAAATGTTTCAAATATCAAAGTCAAAGGATATAGTGTATTTTTGGGGTTGAATATGTTTAATGTGAATCATCTTGTATTTTTACATTCTTCTAATAAAACAAAAAAAAATACACATTTTTTAATCATCAGCATTTGTTAATAATATATGACGTATTGATATTTATAGTGCTTCAATTTTTAAAACTAACAACATAATTATCTCAAAGTGTGTTCGGCTCTGGGTAAAATTAGTAATGATATTCCAAAATAAAACGTATAATCTTAAATAATAATTCAGTGGGTATAAAATATTTGTATTAGGTATATCATTACTTATTGTTTATTATTTTATTATATTATTTTCATGGTAGTTGTTTCAAACACGAACTGTGCAGGCCACAATCGCACGTATTTCTTGGAAACCGCAAGTGCTTTTTTGTTTCGTCGCGCCTTTTTTATTTCGTTTACGATACCTAATATTAATATGTTTATATTCATTAGATACATACTTGATTTGTATTATATAATACTGTTTAAGCCCTGTGCAATTAGTCCTACAATGTCGGTATTGATAAAATTATGAATAACTTACCAAATACAAATGTATTATACAGTTATACGTATATATGTATTGTATAACACATAAGTATCACATATACATGTGTTGTAATAGTTATAGTTTATGATAATATCGTTTATACTTATATTCAATACTAGACATTAAGAGTGTTATACTTTCAGAAAACATTAAAATAATTATTCTAAACCATTTTAAAACAAGAACTTCAATGCAAAAATGGTATTTGATTGACAGAATATAACATTCAAAAACTTCATTATGATTTAAATTTTTGGGTGTACCTATTACATTCCCACGACATTCTTTTTTTTAGTTTTATACTGGTTTGGGGTATATAACATGGCGCAAAAAAGTTTTTCCTTGGGAGAAAGCATCTCATCTTTTCTGCTTCAACTACCGTCTCAAACGATAAAACAAATGTATATATTTACTGTCTAGCCCAGCTATACCGCTCAACTCAATCAAATCTATTAGCTTAATTTTTATTAATTTTTGAATATTAGTTTTTGTTTTTGTTTTCGTGTTTACGAAGTTAGATTATATATATTAGAATTATTGTAATATATTATTCTGTTTGTGTACCATATAGATTTTTATTAACTTATTGATTTATTATGCTTATTATGCTGCAGCTGAGTTTATGTGTTCAATATAATATCTGGTATTATTAATGCGTGTGTTTAGAAAGTTTGAAAACGTTGCAGTGTGTATGTAGTGGTTGCGTGTATATTATTTTAACCTGCTACAATTAATTTAATTAAACTAATACTATACTGCAATGCTATTATTATAGTTTTATCACTTATCAGTTATCGTCACCTAAATATAAACGTTGTATGTATTATCATAATGCAATTTAATCCTAGGGGCGTTTCATATTTCTTAACATTGCCTAGCCGGATGTGTAATGTGTTTACTGTTTAAATGTAGATTTACATAGTATGGGAATAATGTAAGCGCAATACTATTTATTTTAATCCACTATATTTTAAATAAAAGAATCTTAAAATATTAATTAATCATTCGTGTTAAAAAAAAAAAAGAAAGAATAATCGTTAATTATTTAAAAAAAGTAAAGTATTATATTTTGTACTTGAGCTGATGAAATACTAGAATTGGCTTTCTTATAAACATCCCAAAAATAAAATTCAAATAACATGTCTGCTGCAAGATCTCCATGCAATGTAAATATAAGGTTTTTATAATATCTACACACTCTTTTAATATACCTACATAACGCTTAGAGTATATACTTTTAAATTATAAAGTAGGCATAAAAAAAAGATAATATTTTAATGATGTACACTTTATTACTTAATCGTTGTTTAAAACGTTGCTATTATGTATAATCAATATTAAAATCACTGGTAGTCAAATTAATTTATATATTTGTTTGACTTTTATGACTTGTATATGCATATAATAAGTGTACGAATTGAATAGATTGTTAATTTAACTATTGAAAATTCACATTTCTTATGTATCTTGTTAGACTAAAAACTTTACAAATATTATTGGATTTTTAAAATACTTATTAAAGTATAGATTTAATTATATTTGTATAATTCTGTATGATAATAAAGTATCATTTGTTTCGTTATTGTAACTTAGTAATTAGTTTATAGTTAGTTTACTGAACATATTGATAACATAGAGCCAATTATATATTTCGTATAATCGTACTACATATGTTATCCAATTAAAAAATAAAAATGATATCTCTACAATATACACTACAACACATAGTAGTTTATAGTTGTGATATATATTACTGTAAATGAATACTTTTATTAGTTTTCTTACAATCAAGGCGTAAAATATATCATTATTTTTTGATTTAATATATTTGAGTTTTGAGCACTTAAGTGTTTATCAGTATAATAAAATAATTAAACATTCAATAAGAACTCAAAATTTAATTTATATCATTAAATTTTAATAAATACTATTATATTGTATACATATTCTAATATATATTATTTAAATAAAAACTACATGTTTATATTGAATTTATTAACTAATTATCATTTAGAAATCAGACAATAAATATTTTGAAAAGTTTAATGTATCACATTAATTGTTCACATCTGCCAATTAGTTATAAAGTTGTTCATTTTATTACTGTCTGTTATCTGATTAATTAACCCGAAAATAGTAAAATACGCGAAAATATAAACTTAAAATTCTAAAAATGTAAAAATATGTTAAATAAAACTTTGTTAAATTAAATTTGTTATTAATTTTATTTTTATTAAATTATATTATTCATAGAATATTTAGATTATTCTAGTTATATTTTGTTCTTTGTTTTTAAGATAACTTTCAAACTTCAAAAGCAATTTATATATATATATATATATTTTTAATAAGCACTAAACTGACAAAAAAATAATTGTCCGGATTTTAGAAAAGTTTATATTTATATATTATAGTAATGATTTATTTTGGTTGAATTTTATTTGTTTTTTGAAAATATACACAAATGTATTAAGCTCACAGCTTTGGTGATCACTAGTAGTAAAAATTTATGTATTATTTGAATTTATCCTTAACATTATTGTTCTCTGTATTAATATTAATCTATTATGTTTTGTTATTACAGTTTCTTCAAAACTTGGGTAAAGTTGATCGGACTGAAGATGAGATTTTTAACGAACATTTACAAAATTTTTCAAAACAGCAAAATTCGGCAAATAAATTACAAAAAGAATTCAACAACTATATTCGATGTGTCAGAGGTATGTTGACACAATAATTATAAAAATTAATAATACTTATAAATTTGTAGTGGTTTATTTGGCTTCATTGAAGGTTCGACCAATCGATGACCTTAATATTTTTGTATACTTGCGCCCAAACATTGTTATTAGTTTTTATGCATATATATCAGATCAATAGACAATAATAGATTGCTATATTTATTTTATTATTTTGTGTTTTAAATTATGATTTAGCTGTACAAGTAGCAAGTAAAAGTCTGATGGATACGTTAAACGAAATGTATGAAAGCCAGTGGGTTGGACATGATCACATGTGTACCGATTCTAACAATTTGGACATGCTGTGGAGCGATTATACTCACAAGTTAGCCGATCAAGTGCTCATACCGTTGAACACATACCAAGCTCAGTTCGCTGAAACACGGATAAGCAATCACTGATAATATTACTCGTTCTAGTGGCACACCACGCAATAAAAGATTTTCATACAAAATAACCATTACTTCTATATTTTTAACTTCCTTTACCACCCATAGCTGCACACTAGTATACTACTTAAAGTTATTGGTCCCAATTTTTTATAGAGATAAGACAATTCAAAACATATTTCATTAAATTTTTCCAGTCCAATTAAGATCTAAATCTATAGATAGCGGTAATTAAAAATATTTTGTTTTGTATAAAACAATTTATCCAAATTATTTATTTAGATCGAATTAGTACGAATTATATAGTATACTAACTATCATCATTAATTTGATATTTAACTATTCAACGATTTATGAAAACGTGGGACTAAATTAATATGATTGCTCATATAACTTGAATGTTTTATCAATACATGAGTATTTTTGGTTCATTAGAAAAAAATCGACAAACGAAACCGAAAACTAGTTGATTACGACAGCCAAAGGCATAGTAATCAATTGGCTAACAACAACGGCGTTGGAGGAGCTGGCAAAAAAAAAGACGAAGCAAAAATGATGAAAGCTAAAGAACAGTTCGATGAAGTTAAGCGAAAGTTCGACCTCATTAACACTGAGCTGCACGACGAATTGCCTGCTTTGTACAACTCTAGGGTGCTATTTTTGATCACAAATCTGCAACCATACTTCGCTGCCGAACAATTATTTCACAGCGAATCATCTAAGGTAGGTCTGCTTTGTACTTTAAAACGTATTTATTTTTTGTTCTATACTTTATAACATCCAATATTCATATGAAATATTACGTGATTATTGCATTATAATTAATTTAAATTATTTTAATTTATTTTATTACACTGTATTGATTTGTAATAATATACAATTTTGGTTCGTACGTTTCATCAGGTATTTTCTGAAATGGAATCAATCGTTGACAAATTGGCCACGGATTATCAACACCAGTCAAAAATGCTTAACTATTTCTTAGGAAACAAAAAGCCCTCAAACAACGTCGCTAATAACATTCAATCTGCGTAAGTATACACATTTGAATATTAAAATAATTAAATATTATATACATAATACACTTTATGGTACCTATAGTGTGTTGTACTCTATAGATCGACTTAATAATATGCGGTATCCACTATATCAAGTCTAACTAATCTAGAATTTTAACATATAACTGTATATATGTACATGTAAAAAATAAACTAATTCCAATATAATATCACGTAACTAATTATTTATTACGTTTTGTATAGATCACAGTCGCCCGTGTCTCCGATATCCATGAATGGTAATTATACACATTTTCTTAATATTTTTTTTTCTTGTTTTTAGCTTTCGCATAAAATTGATTTATAATATAATGTTGAAGATATAGCGTTATTGAATTAATTATAACAATAATATTTATAGGTGCAAATTCTAGAACTTTTTTATTTCTTTTTTTATTATTTTTATTTATCAGAGTTTAATCATAATTACTCTTCAATAAACTAGAGCTATTACTTCACGAATCCTATAATAATATTAAAGGTACCTATTACAATATTTTCATAATTAATTCGTTTTCATTTATTCTTAGTCAACGTCAAAATATAAATAAATTTTATTAAAATCTTCTTTATTAAATATTGTTATTGTATTTTTTATCTTTATTCGTTCTAAGATCTTGATTTTTAACTCGTTCTAATGAGCCTAATTGTCCCTTGCAAATTTTATTTGGTGTTAAAGCACCATTTTAGTATTTTTTTAGAGAGTTTGCGTCTATAATATTGTAATAGACCATAATTATACATTACGTAGTGTACCGTTTTTGTTTAACTAATGATTTTTGTGTGAAAACTAAACTGTGTGTGTGATATGTAGAAGAAGACGTTGCGAAATCCCCGCCCTCGTCACCCGCGTCCCCTCAAAACACGGCATTTGTAAGTAGTAGTAAATCACCGTCATCGCAACCCGACAGCAGTAACAATGAAGTGCCATTGGTGGCATCGAAAACTCTGTTAGAAGACGAATCGGTGCCTTCGTCGCCACCGTTGCAACAGCAACAACAACAACAGCCTTTGGTTAACGGCAAGAGCAGCTCATCACCGGTAAACGGTGTTGCGCCGGTCAGACACGAGAATGGCATCAACAAAAACATTGAGATCGACATACCACCAGGTACCATTATAATGGTTTTAAATAATAATACCTGTAATAATATTACCTGATTTGAATTCGCGACGTTTTCATTAATTTTTTTTATAACCGCTTGATTAATCGATAATTATATTAAAACCGTCCGATGTCAGAACTGATCGGTTTGAAAAATAGCTACGTGGCGTACACGTCCTTGTACGGTTTTTTTTATTCCAATTGTGTGTTTCGCCTGAAGACGACGATATAGTGTGATTTTGTATTGTTATCGTTTGCTGTTTTTTGTAGGAGCTACTACGGATAACTTGCCACCCGGAGTGCTTTACAGAGTGGTCGCAACTTACAAGTACGATGCTGAAGACACGGACGAGCTATCGTTTGAGAAGGGCGAGATCATCAGCGTAGTACCTTACGACGATCCAGAAACGCAGGCGAGTATATTGCTATGTTATGATTGAACTACGGTCATTGACACCATAACATATACAAATATATTGTTTGGTTATCAATGTCGTTAAATTATTAAGATGTATTAAATTACTATTTTACAAAGCTGGGCAAGTTCGTTGATTTTTGTTTTTTAATTGTAGAGATTCATTAAAAAAAAAAATCAAATTTAAGGGTTATATTTGAAATTTTTAAATTTTTCAACCTAGTTAAATCATAAGTTATTTAAGATAAATAACTTAATGTAGGAAAAAAGTTATTAGATATCTACTACTTTTCAAACTCTTATAACGCTTATGATTATTTATTGAAATAATTTAAACTTAGTTGTCTATCATAATATATTTTAAATAATATTGAAAACTGTTAAATTTAACTTCCGGTGAATAAAATTATATTTTTTCAAATATAAACTATTTCATTATAATTGCAAACAAAAATAATGATAAATTAAAATATAAACTATTTTATATTTTGGTTAAATTTATATAATAGTTATATTTTATAATATTTTTTACTCATTGAACTTCAAATAATATCATTAAATATTTGACCCCATATGCACTTTATAATTGCAATAAATATCCGAAGTACGAAATTCATCGAAATTATATATTATTTATGATGTTGATTTCTGATATACATAAAAGTAATTGTTTTATTTTTATTTTTAACGTCTTGAGATAAAATTATTTATAATTTTTTTACTACTAAATTAAGTTAATATTGAAAAAAAAATAAATAATTTTATTACTAATGAATTTCAGTAGCATATAAAAAACAAGTGAATGACGACCTGTTTTTGTTTTTTCTTTATGAATATACAGGAAGAGGGCTGGTTGATTGGTATCAAAGAAAACACAGGAGAGAAGAAAATGTTCCCTGCCAATTTCACCAGACCCTTGTGAGTGCCGCACCGTCGTAAGCGCAAGGAGATCATGACAAAACCTAGAATCTTGAAGTACTGTTTCTGGATGTTTGTGATTCTATTTTATGTTTTTATGTCTTTGTTTATCTATACAAATGAGATTTGAAGTCGGGGTTTGACCGACCGTCACGAAACGCGCTGCAACGACTAGTTCTTATGACAAAATTATTTTATAAATTAAAAACCGCCCTTAAGTTTTTGAATATTTATTTTTTTTACGCTCCGTGAACGTCAAGTTTAGAAAAAATTATCAACAATTATCCGTGCTGATAATAAGATGAATTTGACTGATTGAGAAATCGTTACGAATTTAATTGGTTCATTTAAAATTTTATTTTTAGTGTGATTATATTGAACCTTGAAAAAATACTCATTAATTAATTAATGTGTAACAAGTGCCTTTAAATTTTTATACTAAATGTTGACATCTATGTGAGGTAATACATTATTTTTTTTTTTTTTTTGTGTGCCATTTGAAAGCATATTAAAGCTTCTTTTTGGCTACTATTTATAATCTTATTCTTACAATTATTCAGCTATGGTACCTTTTACCTTAAATGTGTAATCGTATAATAACTACATTTTGCTCGTATTATGCGTTTACTACTTTTAATTTTTATGTGTTGTTATATTGTTGTATTTGTGTGTTAAATGTTTTTTTTACGTTTAGTGAGTGATTTGTAAAGGTTCAATCATTATAGTTTACATTTCAAATATTTACCCCGTCCCTTATACCCGCTCTGATAGTCAGTAAAGTGTACATAAATCTAGTTTAGATCATAAATTATTATTGTTTAAGTAATATCTGTATTTATTATTATTTAAATTAACTTTGATAGATACTAAATTTATTATATAAATCCATGTATTATTTAGATGTATATTTATTTTGTCCTTAATTTTTTGCTTTAGGCATTTTAACATTTGAGATTCGGTATTGCTGTTTAAATTTATAATATATATTAACAAAAATAATTACCTGAATCAATAGTCTTGTATTGTATTAGATGAATTTCACTTATTATGTATTAAATATTGCTCTTTAAATTTGAAAATAACCACTAAGAATACTATTGCATTTATTTATTTTTTGTATTGATTTTGGATCATTTATTTGTTTTTAAATTCCTTCAACCAAATAACATCGGCATTATTAATATATGATATAGTTATGTATTATAAATGCAGTTTGTTAGGGCAAGGGTATGTAAGTGGGCAATAAGCTATTGCTATGGTAAGATAATGAATGTCCTAGATAGATGTGTTATCACTTTTTTTTACATCAAATAATAAATAATAAAAAAAGAAAAAGAAAAATTAGACCTTCAATTTGTTTTATTTAATCACAAGATTCAATAATACACTTATTCAGTTTTAGGTATGATACCATTTTGACTATGTTTCTAGAATTTTTATTCAGAATATAAAATATTTTATAATATTAAATTAAAAACGGACAAATTGAATAACTGTGATCAAAATTTGTTTTTATTAGTAGTCCATAATACTTGAAATTATGATGTATCGATATTTAATTGATTTTGATCAGTACCTCTTGTATATTATATATATATACTTATAAACAATGGAAAAAGAGTAATTGAATCACTATTATTTTTTCTAATGAAATATTCTCTATTTATACACGAATACCAAAAAATAAATAGTTGGAAATTATTACTAATTATAGTCTACAAATTATTCATAAATGTTAATTCATTAGCATTTTATTGTTTATTTTATTTTTATGACTAATATTTTTGTAATCGTAACACCTAAACACCTAATTCTTAACAAATCTAGATATAGTTTATAAATTGTGTAAGTTTGTTAGTTTATTCGTTGTACAAGTAATTGTTACGTCATAATTAAAAGTTATATGTAACTAAAATATAAATATTGTTCCAAGCTGATACGTTTATTACAATAAAATGATAATTTTTGTCTCATTTTAAATTAAAATTGTTTGTAGATTTATTTTTTATTCAAATAAAATATTATCTTGACTGTTCCTACAATATTTTATCCCTAAAGTATTTTTATTTTTTTTTTTTTTAGTTCAAAAATAACCGATAAATTTCATACATGTATGTTCGGAAATATCAACATTATAAAATTATTGCAGTTATTTGATTAAGTGAACAAAATTATGTTTCATAACTACCAATATTATAATATATTTTTATTGAAAAAATATGAAGTATTATACCTAAATCTATGTAGATCAAATGAAGGTGCCTAGTTAAAGTTTCTCCATGGTGAGAGGAGTTTTATATTTTTAATTAGTAACTAATTAACTCCGACTCTAAAAACGTCCTGAGAAGAGCCCTTCGCGATGGCGTTACTAATTACTATCGAATCAGTTGCTACTTTATCTTATGTAGTATATAATAGAAATTATTCATCAATGTTAGTATTTAGGAAAAAGTATGCAATATTTTAAACTACGGGTCATGCAAAGTGTGTCAGGTATATCTATATTATATTTATTATTATTGATTATCACTATATCAAAATTATTTAATAGCATAATTATTTTTTTCCCAAAAAACAATGATTTGTCGAATTATACAACACTTCTATAGGCACTATCTATTCATAACGAGTAGGAACAAATTGTGGCAAAACGCAGACATCATTATATTATTTTCCTATTTACTTTCTAGTACATAATTTTAAATACTATAATATTTATGCAGACATAAAAATATGACGAAGACATTTAAATGTACTTATAACAAAATACTGGATACAAAATTATAATTTTTATTTTTACGTCCGCAATTTACATAGGTATTTAATAATTATTTTACTATTTTTTAATTATTCTCATACCTATTAGGTATATTTTATTATTTTTTATTGATTTTTATAGAAGTATACCTAAATATTTTACTAGATATTTATTAGGCTTATGGTAAAATTAATGAATTTAACAACATTGCATACAATTTCTTACGCAATTGTAATTTAGCCTTTTGGTGACTTAAAATTACGTCCCCATGTATCTTTTTGTTGTAAATTGTATTCCGTGTGTTTTTGGTGCATATATAAATTGAGTCCCAGTTATTTTTTATACTAGAATCTAAAATGTAGTTATGTTACAAATTTTCAACCAAAACTTTCCTTCTCATTTTATCAGACTTAGGACTGTCAAAATTACTATTATAATATTGATATTATGGTTAAAAATATTGGTTTTTAAATTTTTTATACATTTTATATTAATTATTATTATTTTCATTTTAAACTGCATATTTTAATTACTTTATTTATTATAATTTATAATTTATATTAATAAATGTTGTTCGAACGCGGTATAGTTTGCCGCCAAAAAGCTTTGATCGAGATACTACAAGTATGGCGGACAGATATTATAAAGTCCCAGCAAGCTCCCTCTCCAGTGTTTGGTGCCGATTTGTCTGCCGCAGATCAGGTCGCAAGCCGTTGTGTCAGCCAATAATTTTTATATATTTTTTTGTCTTTACCAACGGTCGAACTGAATGCACCGTCGCGTTCGTTCGTCCTTGCGTGTTGCATCAAACCTCGTGTGATCACGAGGTGTGAATTTCGACTTTGTGTCCAACTTGTGAACGGCTTTGTATAAGTTTAAGTCTCCTCTTAACTCGCCTATGAAGAACTTTATCGTCGTTCTGTACGAGTCACCGTTCCATCGAGGGACCAGATCATTGCTATCGCTGTCGGATTATAGTGTTAAACCGATTTATATTTTTTCTACTTGTGGTCAGTAGCCACTTAAAACCATTATTAATTGTATATTGGAAACTTAGTGTTCAAATTTCGTGTCCATTATTATTTTAGTTTTGTATATACATTGTGGCACTTGAGGTCATTGCACCCGAGAAATATATTTGATGTTAAAAAAAAAATTTACTATTTTTATTTGTAAATTAATATTTCATTAAATTTATGTTATTAATCAAATGAAAATTCAATACCTAAATAACTTTTATGGTTAATTGGTTAAGTAATTATTATTTCATAATCTTCTAGTTTGATATATAAAATATAATAGTATAATGTTAAATTGTAAACCCTTTCCTATCTCATGGACATAATTAAAATTTTGCTCCCCCTCTTGAGAATTTTTCTATGGGCTCTCTGGCGCCCGCATATTAGTTTTAATTAATTTTTCATATACTGTGTAACGGTACACCGTCACATGAAAACGGTCCTTTTCAGGACCACCAATCATAGCCCGAGACGCTCGCACAAACCAGGGGGACAACTTCGTGCTTACAATACGGAGCCCCAAGTTGTCCCACGTCTAAACAACTGGGGCTACACGTGGGGGAGACCGTCATTAACTCAATGACACCAACCGACCAACCCCACACATATAGCCCTAAAACTGTGCGAGCGACACGGTTTCCCGTACCGAACGTAAACACATTCGCGCACGGCGACAACACGTAGTTTACTAGTCGGTACGGGAAGCGCTTTATATACTGGGCACAACGACACCACATCATCAGACTTCAATCAATCGTTCTTCAGTCAACTATCCACTATCCAGTCAACTAGTAAAGAACCGAAGACCAGGCTGCCAGACCCGACGAGCCACCAGACCGACGACAGCGAGCCGACGATTACATGTACCGGGGAACTCACCGGTCCCAACGACTACGGTTACCGGCGAACTTACCGAACTCGTCGACTACGGTACCGGCGAACTACCAGGATCCAACTATCGTTCCCGTCGTACTCGCCGACACCGACGATCCACCAGAACCAATGACTACCAGGATCGCCGTTGGTCAAATACACCGCCCCACAAGTCCTCCCCCGGCCACTTGCTTAAGTTGCGTCGAAACCCGGGTCTTGTGTATCACAGTAGCCGCTTCCTGCGAGTCACGTGGTGTGATATACAGACCCCGTCCCCGCGGCGAATGCGGACATCCGCATTCCCCGAATTATATGTACATATTTATTTAGATAAAAATACAGAACAACATTTTAATTTAAGACATACGAGTTTTCTTCTTATTTAGGACGCCGGTCCATAGCGACCGTGCCGTCTCAACTGTACAACAACTGTAATATATAACATAATATATATACTCAGGCGTTCGGCACTGCAGTAATTGATATATTAAAAATAATTATAATTTTGTTCATTCGTATGGATAACCCTTCCCGCTCTCGTCTATATCATCACGCAAGTTGTTACCGTTAGCCACGGTATTAAAAGTAAGAGCGGATCGGCAAACAATTATATTGAATAAGGTACCTAAAAATTTGAATGAAAATCATTAAAATGTATTGTAACACCCTGGGGACTACATCTCTGTGCCCTCCCCATATACGTCATTGCTCATACAAAAAGTACATGTTTTTATCTTATCGATAACAAATCAAGTATAGTTCGTATACTCACTGTCTAATAAATTGATTCTTTCAAGAATATTCAGTATAGCAGGAAGCGAAATGTATGTTTTTATTTAGCTAAAATTAACTCAGAATCATATTTCCTATTTTATTGAATTATTTAAGAACAAAACAATGATATACCACTTTGTGGTGCATGGTTGATTGAAACAAAATGAATTCCCAACCACAGATAAAGCATATAAGTATCGTGTCAGATATTACGTTGACATTATATTTATTGTGACCAGAGGCGCTATATAGATAATATTAGCACATTTCCATTACGAAAAATAAAAATTTATCAGAAAATATTTGATTTGTTGCATTGTTTAATTTCATACTTTGACAGTTCTTTATAAATATCACAACAGGTATTTAATATTTTATCATCGCAGAATATTTTTTGTTATTCTACTTCTAGAATAATACAGTATTCAATATATGTATAAATAACTAAAATGCCATGTGTTAATAGTAGGTATGACGTTGCATAAGTATAGCATTAGATAGTTTTGTATATATTATAAAATCATTGGCTACATTAGGTATTAGCCTTTTTATTTGATGAAAGTATGAGGTAACAGTGATCTACATACTATCATACGTCGCTAGCGTTGGAAGATTTGTTAAGAGAATTCTTCGGTACAAAATATATATTATAGTATAGGTTAAGACATTTAAATATTTTTATACTTATATACAATATCATAGATATGTATGATACGAAAACATTTTGCAGTGCAAGAATAGTAAAATATTTACATGTGTGCACCTCGTAGAAAAATAATTAAAAACATTGAAAACATAGGTATTATTGATCATTACTACATTATAAGCAATTATTAGTTGTCATATTTTGACACATTAATTCTCACAGGTTAATACGAAATAATAACTTATTTCATCATGACTATAAATAAGTATTAAATATCTTAAAAGTTATGATTACTAATTTCTGAAAACTAAACAAAGTTGGATTTGGTGAATTTAAGATTATAAATTTATTAACCATAAATATATTACATAAAATAAATATCAATACTACCTAAATTAAAAAAAAAAAACTTAATACGTACAAACTATAAAAATTATTAAATAATCATTAATATCGAAAAGTATAATTTACACATTATATAATATCATACACGATTTTTTTGTCACTTAAACAACACTTAATTGAAGAAAGTTAAACCAGGGAGGTATCTGGAACAATAGATTACATTACGTTAAAAAATGTTTAGAATATTTTTTAAATATTTCGAATCAATCGAATCATTTTGAAGAGTACCGGGGTGCTGGAGTGACGTCACAAAATTGATGTGACCTTCCCAAAGAGTTTATAATATATTTCTCAAAAAGTTTATACATTTTCCAAAGAGATTATATATATATTTTTTTTAAAGATTTTATGAATTTTCCAAAGAGGTTAGATATATTTTAAA